>NC_060288.1:36826521-36948191 GCF_021613505.1 Equus quagga | reverse complement strand
GGGGGCCACAGTGAGGGTCCATCCTGCCTGGTCTAGGGGCCACAGTGAGGGTCCGTCCCTGTGTGCTGGACACCAGGGCTTTTAAACCTGCCGACATGCGGAGCATAAGCCATCCACGCCACAAAACTGGAGACGAGGCTTGCTTTCCAAACTGGACGATCCTTTCCTGGTGCTGTGACCTCTGGGCTTGTTGGCCTGCCTTAGGGGACACATTTCCTGGTCTCCTACAGCACAGCCTTGTTGCCTGGAAATAGGGTCCTTGATGGAAATGTGTGACTTCACTCCCTGGGGTATTTCTGACAAGCCACGTGGAAATGGGATTTTGGAAATGGAGTCATCTTGTTTGGTTTTGTACATCATGTCTGAAAGTATCTTTTCCTGTAAATCAATATTTTGTAAATTGGGTTCATTAAGAATGTCCCAGAGGCAGCCCTGATGGCCTAGTGGTTAGGTTAGTTGCACTCCGCTTCAGCAGCCTGGGTTAGTTTCCTGCTCGCAGACCTATACTCATCTGTCTGTAGCCATGCTGTGGTGGTGGCTCACATTGAAGAACTAGAAGGATTTACAACTATACACAACTGGGTTGGGGCTTTGGGGGATAAAAAGGAAGAAAAAGGAGGAAGATTGGCAACAGATGTTAGCTTAGGGTGAATCTTCCCCTGCAAAAAAGAAAAAACAACAACTAAAACTCAAACCATATTGTAACATAGCTTGAAAAAAAAAAAAGAATGTCCTAGATCCTGGTGAAAGAGAGACAATTTATAGCCACAGTTTTCCCACCTGTAAAACAGACATAATCTAAGTCCTAACCACCCTACAGTTTTTGGCAGTTTTTAGATTTTATGTGCCTGACAGTGCTTCATCAAAGTGGCTTTTATTATGGGTAAAGGGTTTCAAAGTAGCAGGAACATTGCTGTTGACGTAGAACATTCCATTAGAGACCAA
Organism: Equus quagga; assembly: GCF_021613505.1. Classification (NCBI taxonomy): domain Eukaryota; kingdom Metazoa; phylum Chordata; class Mammalia; order Perissodactyla; family Equidae; genus Equus; species Equus quagga. Next base: position 36,947,246 of record NC_060288.1, on the reverse strand, counting down.
CTGCAGTTTGACTGAGGGAGGCAACCTGTCTGGAGACCATAGCTGTTTCACTTATTTTCTTTAAGAAAAGATTGAGCGAATGTCATAAAAAAGAGTGAATGGGGGCCTGCCCGGTGGCACAGTGGTTAAGTTCACACATTCTGCTTTGGCAGCCCAGGGTTCACCGGTTCGGATCCTAGGTTCAGATCCCAGGTGCGGACATGGCACCCCTTGTCAAGCCATGCTGTGGCAGGCGTCCCACCTATAAAGTAGAGGAAGATGGGCATGGATGTTAGCTCAGGGCCAGTCTTCCTCAGCAAAAAAAGAGGAGGATTGGCAGCAGATGTTAGCTCAGGGCTAATCTTCCTCAAAAAAAGATACAGCAAAATAAAAAATTTTAAAAAACAACAAAAAAGAGAGTGAATGATTCTACAGTGTTCTTTTGGGCGGTTTCTGGCACTTTGCTGACTCTTGGATGTAGCTGCCCTTCCACACCCAGAGTGTCAGTTCTCGTTTAGGGCTCAGGGCGCTCCTGCTTCCTTTCAGAAACCACTTCTCCTTTCACACTCTCCCCCACCCCTGCACACACACGTGCTCACGCCCAGGCTCACACACACCTCCACGCTCACTGCCCGCTCTCCTGCAAGGGGCTGTTTGCACAGTGTTTATTCGGGTGGAAAGAGAGAGGAGACAGCTGGCCGACCGCCGCTGCCTGGGTCTGCCTTGCTCTGCTCCCCGTGCTGTCTCCACAGAGCTCGGAAACAGTTAACCCTTGAAGAGTGGGCTGGGCAATTTTCCGGCCTCTGACAGCTTTCTTTGGGGTGAAGCACAGAGGTATTTCTGTGGCCTCTTACTGGCTGGAAATACCGTCTGGGTCCTTCTGGGCTCATTCGTGGTGCCTTCCTTGCCTTCCGGGCCTGTGTTGGGCGACGCTTCTGCTGGTTTTGAATAAGAATATGCCGAGTCTTGGGTTCTGAGTCAGACAGTGGCAGAGTCGGGGCTGGAGACGGGTGACCCGACAAACTCAGCCGCCTTCAGTTTCTCCCCTGAACAAGGAGGGCTACAACCCCTGCCTCCTGCGCAGAGGGCCCGTGCACATCGGTGGGGCTGGGACCGCAGCTGGTCCATCCTGGACAGCCCCGCTGTGCTGCAACGCTCCCTCACATGGCTCAGGGCCGTCCCCACGTCTGGCTCGGCTGCCGGGAGGTGCTGCCTCTTCGTGCCTCCTGTTGCCAGACAGTATGGAGAAACATCTACCTGGCTTTTTTAAGACAACAACCCCATGAGGGCGATGTTCCCGTGTTCCCATTTCGCAGATGAGAGCACAGTGGCTCCCAGAGGGTAGGAGTCTTCCCAAAGGTGACTTGGTCAGGGGGCCCCAGAGCCGGCCATTACGTGCCCTGAGCATTGGGGACCGTGCCAGCAAGAGGAACAAGAGTCGGCCACGTTCATTACCAGAATTTACCAGAATCAGGGTGACGGGGTTGGAATCACAGAGCGGGATGCTGGGAGGCTCCAGGCCGGCCAGAGATTGTGTAACTGTGCTTTCTGGAGCCCAGCCAGGCCGCAAAACAAACAGAAGGGCTGGAAGCAGAAACCTCACAAAAACTGCCCGCAGAAACCAGCGATTTAGGCAATCGAGGAGTTTTTCTTTCGCTGTTTATTATAAATCACCAGTGGTAATTAAGCGCCCATCAGAGCGGCTTGCTGGCTGGACGTCTCAGACCAGATCGCCTCCTCTTAAGATGTAGGGGGTCCTGTAAGTGCCGGTTCAAATGGACCACCCTGTATGGAGTCACACAGACGAGCATCACGGAACTGCCTTTGGTGAGGAGAACAAAGAGCACCTTTCCGCGGGGTTCTAGAATGCGAGAGCTCGGAGGTGAGGAGTGTGCTGGAAGGAGGGCAGATCCACACGGGGGAAGCAGTGGGCATCACCGGCCCTGGTCCCCACCCGTCCTGCTCGGGTCTCCTCGGTGCAGCGTCCGGGCGCAGAGCCAGGCCGCCCGGGAGTGGGTGGACAGAGTCTGGGAGGCAGCCATCAGGGGGGCTGAGTTCTCGGCGGGCCTGACACCTAGAGATGCTGATCCGCGGCGCAGGCAGGACATGGAGCAGAGAAGGTGATGTGGGCGCCACTCTGGTCCGGTAAGTAACAGACGGGGAGTTTTCATGTGGTTCTCTTTGTTCATCAACAAATAACTGCTCGCTATTTTTTTTTTTTTTTGGTGCTAATGTATGAGATTCCTGTTCTGTCTTTAGTTCAGTGGTTCTCAACCAGGAGTGATTTGCCTCCCCCCCCACCCCGGGACATGTGACAACATCTGGGGACATTCTGTTGTCAACCACCTGCAGGGGGAGTGGTGGGGTTGGGCAGTGAGCGTGTGCAGGCCGCAGTGCACAGGGCGCCCCGGTGTCAACCGTGCTGGGGCTGAAACCCCAGGTCGATTACTGAGGGAGGCAGGACCCGTGGCTTCCACTCCATTGACAATCAAGGGCTCGCTTTCTTTTTTGGTGTGAACATATGGGATTCTCAAATCTGTCAACTCTCACTGCGTCTTCTGGTTTCAGCACTGCTATTCTGACTTGAAGATAAAAGTGTCTCACTTAGGTCATGGAATGCACTTTTCATAGGGACCAACAGGTGTAGACAGTGGCTACGAGCCCACATTCGAACACCATTATATTTATCTTCAAGCAAGATAGAATATAATGTTGAATTTATAGCCTATGGGGGTTTCGGATTCATAGTCAGCCAAGAGAGAGGCAGAAAAGCTTCTCCTGGCAGGACATACTTTAAATATACCGTATTTTAAGCAAGTTCAACATATGCCCGTCCAGATTTACGACTGGTAAATGTGGGCTTGGTCTTCCACACATTCCAAGTCTCACAACAGACTCTGCCATTGGATTCCTCCAAGGACAGAATCTCCTTAGACAGGACGTGTGACCTCGGTTTCCTGGAGCCATAGGCCCATGGCTGACCCCTAGGGGCTGTGAGTTTCTAGAAGGAACAGGACAACTGCTGCGTGGTGGGTGCTCTGCATCGCCCCCCCCCCCCCCCGGGGGTAGGGCTCAAGCTTTGTCCCACCGTCAGAATTGGTGACAACAAAATTATGTGGAGCCGCCCTCTGGCATGTGAAGCTTGTGTTTGCGTTCTGAAGCTTCATTTCATTTAGCTTTCGGGAAACTCAGATGAGGGTTAGAACACAGGCTACATTTCCTGGACATCGAACTTTGGGCTAATTACTTCTCAGAGCGTCAGTTTCTGCATCGGTAAGACAAGGAACCTCACAAGGCTGCTGGGAGATTGAAAGGAAATGATGGACACAAAGGTCTTAATTTGGTGTCTGGCATAGCGTCGGCGTGCTAGAGGTGGCAGCTGCCGCTTACGAATGCTGTTTCCCTCTGGACCTCTCTCTTAATCACGCAGTCCTACAATCCAGGATGGTATCCCATAATGGGCTCACTTTGTATTTAGGTATTTTCATTCTTTCAACAGTCCGTGTGGCTCGAATGGGCCAGGCCCCATGTTGGGTGTTGAAGATACAGAAGGGAGCAGAGCAGGGCCACCTCTCAGCCTGTGACACGCTGTCTCCTCGATGCTGCTCAGCCTCCTCCTCCAACGTCCCATCTCAGTACCTTCTCAGGATGGGCTGGATAATGCCCCCAAAGACGCCCACATCCTAGTTCTCGGAGACTGTGAATACGTGTCCTTACAAGGAGAAAGGGACTTTGTGGATGTGACTAAGCTGAGGATCTTGAGAGAGAACATGCTCCTGGACCCTCTGGGCTGGCCCAGGGTCATCACAAGGGTCCTTATAAGAGGGAGGCGGGAGGGTCGGAGTCAGAGAAGGAGACGTGGTGAGGGAAGCACAGGTCAGAGAGAGAGAGACTGGAAGGTGCTACGCTGCGGGCTGTGAAGCCGGAGGAAGGCACCCCGAGCCCAGGGATGCAGGCGCCGCTGGAAGCCGGAACATCCAGGAAGCAGATTCTCCCGGGAATGTCCCATGGGAGCTGGCCGTGCCCACATCTTGACTGCAGCCCAGAGAGACCACGCTGGGTTTCTAACCTTCAGCACTGTGAGGAATAAAGTCATGTTGTGCTAAGCCGCTGATTTTATGGCAATCTGTCACAGCAGCCACAGGGGCGCCTCCAGTCCTGTAGATTGGGAAACGATTTCTTATTTCCACAGGAGTAGCCCACACATGGGAGAGGCAGGCGGGCTGCTGCCTCGGGTGGGTGTGCGAGGAATCTCGAGAAGATGCTAATCCTCCGTTTTTCACTATCGCTGACAATGAAGCCGATGCGGGTGAAAGGGGGGAGGGTTGTACCAGAGAAACAAGAGGAGGTCCTTCTTAGAACCCGGTGGAGGAAGGAAGAAGGAAACGAGAGTGCTGCCTCAGCTGACGGGGCTCCCTCAGCCGCCAGCGCCCAGGGAGCTCGCCCCGTGCCTCCCACCCGTGTCCCCGCGTCCCCGTGACTCCAGTGCCTCCAGCTGCTGCTCTCTGTTTAAAAGGCACCCGAGTGCCACCCAAGCCAGCAGGGCTCACCCGCTCCTGGCCGGTGCTCTGCAAGGGTCCAGCTCAGTTCTCTCTAAGATGGGGCCGTGGCGAGGGGCCGACTTCCAGGTTTGAGGATCGCTCCCTCGCATGCTGTTCTCCGTAGTGTGTGGTCGGCAGGCGGCCGTGCAGGCAGTGGACGGAGACCAGGGAGGGGGGTCTCAGGTCAGCAGGCAGGTCCGAGTGAGCCCAGCCCACCCCCAGCCCCACCCACAGCCCAGCCTCCAGGACTCAACTCGAGGAAGGACAAGGCCGGAACCAAGACTCGGACCCTTGACCCAGGCCAGAGGCCTCGCTGACCCAGCCCGTCACTGCTATCCAGGCAGGCTAAGCTGTGACTTGGGGAGCTCACCCCAATCTCCTGAATGCCCCAGGCTGCCTCAGCGGCTGGAGTTCCACCTGCTGCTTCTTCTGTGCAGGGGGACCCCGTAAACCCGCAAACAGCCCTGCCAGCAAGGGCGGGAAGGCCCTGGGAGCTGGACAGTTTCCTTGGGACGAGTCCTCCTCTAGGACACTCTCCAGTGCCCACGGAGCCCTGGGTCCCAGGGCTGGACGTCCTTGGGGGCAGGGAGGAGCAGGGGCCTGGAGGAGGGGCCTCACTTGCAAGAGGAGAGGAGCCAGACCCCACAAAAGCGAGGGGGGATTTGGGAATAGGGCAAAGAGACAGGGCAGCGCCTGGAGGCCCAACAAAGTGTCTGTGCAGCTTGTTCTCAAACAGACTTGTCGAAAAATAATCACATTTATTCCCTTTCCACTTAGAAAAGCAAAACAATGTACTTTCAAGGAGAAACAAAGACAAGGCACAAAGAGCAAAATAAGCAGGCAGAGCAAAGCAACTCTGGGTTGTGGGGACAGCAAAGAGGAAGTGGCCGCGGGGGTCCCCCCAGCCGCGCAGCTGGGCCCCAGTCCGCTTCCTCCTGCAGAAGCCGCCTCCCGGGGGCCGGGCAGCGCGACATCAGGCCGCACCTTTGTCAACACGAGTGGAGAGCAGCCCCACAGCCTGGAGGGCTGGGTTTCCGATGGCAGGGCCGTCTGCGTCTGATGTCAGTGCTGTTCTCGGGTCTTCCTGACACCCATTCGAATCCTGGAGAGCAGCAGCAAAGAGATGCTTCTGGTCGAGGATCTGAAGGCTTGCCCGGCAGGCCGGGAGGTTTCCGCATATATTTATTGGAAATAGCTTAGCGCCCGTTTTCAAACTTTTTACCCTCTCCCCAAACTAATTTTTCACACGTGCCCACTGCCTGATTCCACAATAAGACGCTGCTTGGAAAGAGGGTGGAGAGGGAAATTCCAGTGGTGCCCTGCATGCTGGGCTCTGCCCACCAGCCGGAGGAAGCCTTCAGCCCCAGACCCTCGACGCCGCTGCTCACATTCCAAGCGGTGTGTGGACGCCTGGATAGCCATACCCACAGAAGGGCCGTGTGCCTGTTTAACCGAATCCCAAGGCGATGGCTCTGTGTTTTATACGTCATTTTTAAATTTTCTTTTTCTAGCAATTCATTGTCATTGTATTTTGAAAAGGTCAGTGCACAATGGATTGCAAATAAGAGAAAAGTTAACTGATCCATCACAACAGACGGTTGGAAGGCACTGCTTGTGTAGAGAAGACACAGAATGTTTGTGTCGTTTCCCAGGGCCACCGTAACCAAGGACCACAAACTGGGGGCTTCAGATGACAGAAGCTGCTTCTCTCAGTTCTGGAGGCCAGACGTCTGAGCCCAAGGTCTCAGGGCCATGCTCCCTCTGAGGGGTCCAGCGGAGGGTCCTTCCACCTCTTCCAGCTGCTGGTGCTTACAGCATCCTTGGCGCTCCTGGGCTTGTGGCCCCATCACTCCAGTCTCTGTCTTCACCTGCACATGGGTTCCCACTGCACACGTCTGTATCTGGGCCTGAATCTCCTCGTGAGGACACTGGTCATACTGGGGTCCACCCTAAGGACCCCATTTTGACTTGGTCACCTTCATGCAGACCCCATCTCCACATCAGGCCACATTCTGAGGTCCTGGGGGGTCAGGACTCCAACATATCCCTTTTTTTTTTTTTTTTTTTTGGTGAGGAAGATTGGCCTTGAGCTAACATCTGTGCCCATCTTCTTCTATTTTATGTGGGATGCCACCACAGCATGGCTTGATGACCAGTGTGTAGGTCCATATCCAGGCTCCAAACCCGTGAACCCCGGCCCCCAAAGCAGAGCACGTGAACTTAACCACTACACCACTGGGCCGGCCCCACCAACATATCTTTTTTGAGGGCAACACAGTTCAACCCATAAGAACCTTTAAATGGGAGTTAACGGGAATATACTATCAGATAAAGGACCCTTATTTAGTTTATAGTTTTGAGGATTTACTATTTCGACCTTCACTAGGTAAAGATGACTTAAGAAATTGAACATTTCTTTGTGGTCCCTGCACTGTCAGTGGTGAGGTCAGTGACACAAGGGGTACATTTCGACTTGGATTTTTCTGTCATTTACCCCTCCCTGCACAGCATCAGTGTGATTCAGAACAAAGTGAATTGGCAGCAAGATGCATCCTGGCCCCAGGGACCTGCCCTTCTGTCACGATGGCAAAGGCCTGCCCACCCCATGGTTCCTCAGCGGCACGGGCCCCGGCCTGTTCAGCTGGAGCATTTCTGTCCTGCTGTCTCCCTCCCAGAGTTACGTGCAAACATCGTGAGATTCCTGTCTGGAAGCTTCCTCCGGGTTCACTGTCTGAAGTCGGAGTCTTGAGCAGAACAAATTTCAGCTCACGGTTGGTCAGGAGAGGCTTAACTCATGCCCACCCCTTGTCCCCTCCTTGATCTTGGGCGACTCAAGCAGTGGCAAGAGGCACGGCTCTCTGGGCAGTGTGGGCTCGAAAGTTAATCTCTAACTCGTAGCACAAGATATTTTCGGGCTTGGGGTAGAAATCAGTGTGGTAAAACGAAGCTCTGAGATGTACGAGGACGCCAATCGTATTTTTAACACGCTGATCCTGTCCCGTGGAAGCTGCATTTGTGCTCGCGAGCCTTCTTGACATGCAGCCTGAAGCGCGGCTCCATTCGTTCATTTGGAAAGAGCGCATTTCACTGTGAACAGGAACAAGCGCTTGGGGGTTAGATGCACGAGACCTCCTGCTGCACCGCACGGGAAATGAAAGAGTGGCACTAAGCTCTCGGAGAGTGAATTTCCTCAGCTGTGAATGGACACAGCCCCCACCTCCTGGAGTCAAGCTTGTGTGTGTGCATGCACAAGCGCGTGTGTCTATATCTAGTATTCTGTGGAACTAGACGCACACCTGCATGTAGATAGACGGTATAGATTGATGTGAAATCATATTTAATTGCAGATAACTTGTGCAAACGTTGTGAACACATACCTTGAAAATATTTTAAAATAACTATTAAATTTTTATTTCTTTTCCAAAGAAAGGTTTGTAGGATCAACACTAACACACTTAATGGCCAGCTGGGGATTGTAATATTGACTCACTGGACAAGAATTTAGTGCCTCCCGGTAGCTTGCCGTCCCCTGAAGGGAGGTGCAGACGCAGTCCAAGGCTGGCCACGATAAAGGACAACAGGGCTGGGCATTCGGCCCAGTTAGGCATCATTCATTCATCGATTCAGCAACTGCGAGCCTGGCTTCATCCCATTCCAGTGCCAGCCTGGGGTAGAAGGCTGACACACAGGTCTCTCTTGTCATAGTCAAATCAGGACCACTGGGTGTTATCCTGAACCTGGGACTGTGTGTAATATAAGATGTTTGCAGGGACACCATGAGTCCGTGGTCAATCTGTGTGCCCTGCTCATAGTCGGTCGTCAACACTATTCCCAGTACTTAGGGGCACACTCTTGTCTGAGCATAAGGTTCTCAGGCACTGGCTTCTGAGATACTTAGGAAAACTCAAGACGGGAAGAAAAGAGCTTCCCCACAGTTAAGAAGTGGCTTACAAGGAAGGCAGATGCCCCCACAGCGCCTCCAAGCTGAGGGTAGCCAAGCGGGGAAGGTGAGTCTAAGGGAGGACCATGGAGAAGACGGCTACCCTTTTATACAATGTAGAGAGAATTTTAAAATGAAACCCTGAGTAGCATTTCCACATCAACCCACAGATACTCTAATTAATTTTTCATGCCAAGAGACTCAAAGTACTTTGTAGCAATTGGATCAATTCCTGACAGCTACTGGAATTTAATTGCTTTGTCTTCTTTGTCTTTGGAAGGCTGGGGTGGGGGAAGTGCGTGAACTCTTGTGGGCTGTTGAAAGCTTCGGGAAACAATCTGTTATCTGGGGTTGGAGGATGCAGGAAAACAATACATAGCATCCCAGCAGGGCTCAGAACAAGTGCCTGATCTTCCAGCCACGTGCCTCTGCTGCGTCTCAGTACCGGGTGTGTAGGATGCGCACTATGTGGGGGAGCACAGACCTGGAGAAGCTAAAATATTTGCTGAAAATCACCCAGAGGGGCAGTGACACAACTGGAAGTGACCAGTGGGAGTCGTCCTCCCCAGGACGAGGATTCACTGTGCCAAGCACAGCATATGCCTCGTCTCGGTTAGTCCCCGGGGGAGGGCACACTCATACCCCTATCTTTCAGAAGAGGACAGAATAGCGCCAAGAGAATTGTCTTGCTCCAAATTCACAGGACTTGCAAATGGGGAAATAGAGTCTGAATCCCATCTGTTGAACCCAAAACTGTGCTCTCACCACCGCTCCGTGCAGCTTCCACTGGGGTTCAGAGCTCCCCCAAGCCTGGAGCCAGGTCACTGGACTCCAGCCTTCAGGGGCTTGTGAGCCATCACATCCAGGACACTTCCATGAGCCTCCTTTATATTTTTCAGGCACAGTTTTGCACGGCAATATATTTTTACGCTTCTTCAAGTCTACATGTGTGATGAGCCTCCTCCTGAGCAGTGGAAAATTTAAACAGTAAAATGTTATTCTTGAAATAGATGTTATTTAATATTTAAGACAGGTCCTCCTTGTTCTTGACATTATTATACCCAGATTCAATTTCAGGAACTCTAGGGGTCCCTGTAGTTTGAATGAACTAACTAAATGCATGGAATGTTCCTCTGCAGTTTCCACTGACCATCTTGGGGCCACAGTGCATTTTTTAAAATAAAACAGCTAAAGTCTGAAAATAGACGGAGTTCCCCACCCACCTTACCTTCTAGATGGTGTAGGGGTTGGGTGGCTGTTCTAAGTTAATTCAGTGATTTGTTCGTTCATATGCCAAGCATTGTAAAATCCAGTGGGAAGAAAAATTAAACATGACATAGTCCCTGACGTCCAGGAGCTTGCAGGAAGGCAGCAGCACCTGTGACTGGGGAAAGCCGAGTGGCCACTGGAGCCTCGTCCACAAGGTGGGTGGGTCAGCCTCAAGCTTCTCTTAGAAGGAATGGGGGTGGGGGGCTGCAGGCGTTGCTGGGGAATGAATGTAAACTCCACTCCTGGCATCTTTAAGTTGGGGGTCACCTAGCGACATGTGGTCTCTATGTAAAGGTCAACAGAGATGCACCAAAAACACCCCAGGAGATTTTGATATATTTTTGGAGTGGATTGAACAAAATAGAAATGGAGCATGATGGGGAACTATTTCAGTTTCTGCTGGAGTTAAAACTGATCATTTAAAAAAATTATATCCCAATAGTTTGCTCAGTTTCTGCCTCCCTTAATCCAAATCCTGATGTAAAGTATTCTACTTGGAAACTGAATGAAAATGTTTTTCAAGGATGTTCTCAGGGTATAGCTCTGGTACTGAAATCTGAGGGACTCATACATTTAACTGGCAAAGACCATTGAAAGCAAAATTTTCCAAAAGGGGGGCCGGCCCTGTGGCCGAGTGGTTGAGTTTGGGCGCTCTGCTTCTGCGCCAGGGGTTTCAGCTGGTTCGGATCCTGGGCTCGGACATGGCACCGCTCACCAGGCCACGCTGAGGCGGTGTCCCACGTGCCACAACTAGAAGGACCCACAACTAGAATATACAACTATGCACTGGGGGACTTTGGGGAGAAGAAGAAGAAAAAAAGAAGATTGGCAACAGATGTCAGCTCAGGTGCCAATCTTAAAAAAAAAAAAAGTAAAGGCTCAGGCTGTGCCTGTGGAAATCTAGTCATCGTTATTTTGAACAAAACCTTTAAAAATAGCATTTACCATCAGGGGTCCAGTCTTAATTAGAACTGAAGCTGGCAGGAAGCAGCTGTGTGCAGGCACAAAAAGCAGCTTCCGTCAGAGGAGACTCCGTCCCTCGGCACCGGCGGGCCTTGGGGGTCTGCCCCTCACTCCCACGTGGGGTTCGCAGGGTCCACCGTGGCTCTGCGCCCCGTCTGCAGCTGGAGGCCACATTTCTAGATACAAGAAGTTTCAACGTTTCGTCAACTTTAGTGTTCTGGGTGGTTTTCTTTTTATTCTGGAATCCATAAGGAGGAGGGCAATACGTTTTTAACCACTAAATGTCAACAACGCATGGTCCCTGATTTTACAAAAACGTATAAACACCAAATTCCATTATTTCACGGTTTTGTAGTGGGTGAGGGGTGGTGGTAGGACACAAACGAGCGAGGCCTTTGGCATGCGTGGAGAGGTGGGGGCTGCAAACACTGTCTCGACCAGGCCCATCAGCCCGGGGCCAGCTCGGTCCGCGCCCCCCGGGAGGGGGGCCGCCGCGTGTGCAGGCGACGTGCCGCCAGTGGGCGCCGCTGTTCTCCTCGAGCCCCCGCGTCTCCGGGAACGCCGGCGCCCTGGACAGGGTTAGGGAGCGGGGGCGCCGAGAGGGAGCCCCCGCGGAACCGCAGCCCCTCGGCGCACGGGCCCCGCGGCCGCGCCGGGGCGCTCCAGCCCGAGCCTGCACGCCCGCCCGTGCGCACGCCCGTGTGCACGCGCACCCTCCCGCCCCGCCCCGCCGCCCGGGCGTGCTCCTCGGAGCCGCGGGGCCTCCAGGACGCGGGTGAGTGCCGGGCCCGCCGCCGACCCCCGGCGGGGTGGGGGAGAGCGCTGCCCGGGGCGGGGGCGAGGGGGCCTCGCGGGGGCCGGGGGCGCCCGCGCGCTCACGGGCGCGCGGGCAGTAGCCGGAGGAGCCCCGGGCGCTCGCCGGCGCGCGGGAAGATGCTAAGCAGCCCGCGGGGCGCTCGCACAGGTGCGAGGAAGGCGGCCGCCCCAGCCCCGGCGCTCGCACAGGTGCGCGGGAAGAGGCCCATGCGCATGCGCGCCGGAGACCACCGGCGAGGGCTCCGCGTCCCGGGCTCGGGTGGGCGCCGGGGTGGAGGGCGAGGCGGAGAGCGGCGAGGTAGGGGTGGGCCCCAAGGGGACGGCAGCGGCGAGGCGCCCCCGGAGGCGGAGGATAAGGGCAGCGGGTGGCGGGGACTGGCGCAGAGGCGGGGGAAGTGGCCGCGGGGGCGAAGGAGGTGGCCGCGGGGTGGCCCTGCTCGTGGTGGGGGTGGGGGGAGTGGCGTGGGCGGCCTCCGTCCCTCCCCGGGCGCCCGCGTGCCGCGTTGGGGGCCAGCCCACGGGGGTCCCCCAGTGCCCTCCTCCGGGAAGCGGGTGGCGAGGGGGACGGGCTACCGCGCTCGGTCTCGAGGACGAGCCCCGCGCTGCGCCCGCGCGGACCACCTCCCAGGACACGGCCCCCGGCCGCCGATCGGTGTCTGCGCACCCAGCCCCGCCGGAGCCAGGCCCCCGCGCTCCCCGCGCCCCCGCCGCCGGGCCGAGCGTTCTTTGGGGATTCGGCCCCGGGCGCCGTGGCCACGTTTGCGGCTGGCGGGGGCCGGCCGGTCCCCCTCCTCCGAGGGGCTGGCCTGGGCCTGTGCTCTGCACGGCCTGGGCCCGCGCGGAGGGGAGGGACGTGCTGGAGGCTTGGCCAGAGGCCGGGCCGCGTGTCCGCTGGCACCGCACGGTTTCTCCCCATCGTCCCTTCTGTGCGCCCGGCGCCCGCGGGCCGGACCCCCAGGGCCTGCCCTAGATTGCTCGGAGCTCGTGCGGGGCGGGGGTAGGGGGTGCGGGGCTAGTGAATACCGAACGCTTTCTTTTCACGGAACCTGTGCCCCACTGACCGAGCCAGTCCGCCCATGCAGTGCCGTCGCCTGTGTTTGAACGTGCCTGACATCACGATGGGGGCGGGGGTATAAAAAGGAGCATTTAAATAAACACCGCGTGTGACTAGCTCACCCCACACCAGCGACTTAAAGATGTCTGGAGTGGAGTTTAAACTCACTTGCCAGCCGCACCTCCAGCCCCTCCTCGCCCCCGCCCCAGGGCTGGGGAGCCCCTTCCTGCGCGGGTCTGGGCGGGCTTCGGGGGGAGGGTTCCCTCTGCTCAGGCGTGGCTGCTCCCCTAACAGTAAATAAGAAAGATCTTAAAAAATTCCATCACCTCTTGGGTTCCTATGGAACGATGTTCTCTCTCTCCACCTCCCCCCTCCCCCGCCCCATATCTATTCTAAGGGAAAAGAAAAAGAACAAACCAGTGTATGAAGCTTCATTTCTACTGAAACCGCTCAAGGCCCGTTACCGTCAGATTTCAAATTCCTGCACGTCCCCTCCAGCACCGAGGGAACCAAGAGTTCGCTCTGTTCCTGGCCTGTTCTCGGCGCCTCCTTCCATTTCTCATTAAACAGCAGTTCCTCGGACTCTAATTAGGAACCGCTCATGGATGCGGGGTCGCCCTTGAGCCCTGTATCCTCAGCTAATGGCTCCCTGTTCTTAGAAACTCCTGTGGGCGGCCTGGAGCGCAGAAGGGCTTTCCCTGGCCTCTGACATGCGCCAGGGCAGCCTCTCTGGGGCCTTCCGTCTCTCCCTTCTGGGTGTAACTACGCCATAATTATAATGAGATAAAAAGCTTTTTGAGCTTTTAATGGCACTTGCAGTGGGATTGCTGGTAATATAGTTAGAACACACAGAATGTAAAGAGTTAAAAGATTTTGCTTATAGTGTTGAAGGCAATCTTGGGCTTGGGAGGAGAGGGGAAAAAAACGAGTTAAATGTTGTCATCTTAGAACAGGACTAAATACATCCCCAGGCAGCCTGACTTTCTATGTGGTCGTCTTGCCTTCCTAGTGCCTGGGCGTGCATGTAGGGACGGCCCTACGGGGACCCTCAGAGCACTTTGCCTGTCACTGGGAGATGGAAGAATCTGGAACTGTGGTGGTGAGACCACCCTGCATCTTTGAACATCTTTTCAGACAGTCTCCATTGCTTCTGATTCTATTTGCATACATCCCAAGACAAGAGGCAGGCTTGGCAATGGGAGAGCAGAAGGTCTCTTTTTAGCTTAAAATATGATTTTGGCGTGTTTGTCCCTAGACTGAGACAGAGAGGCTCTCCAAGCTCGGAACGTGCCATCTGGGATCACGTTTCAGTTTTCTAAATACCAACAGCATAAATGGCTCATGAGTAATAGCCTCACAGGACTTCCTGAGGCAGCTGTGATGCCCCTCGGCCCCGCACCCCCCAGGCTGTGTGACGCAGGAGGACCACTGCCGAATGGGCTGCGGAGGGGCCTGGGGAGGCGGCCGGTTGGCGGAACAGGAGCCAGCCGTGGCATTTTGCACATCTTGCCCCCGTGACCCAGGGTGATGTCTGCTCTCCCCTGGAGTTCACGGGATGATTGTCCCCATTGCGGCCTGGATTTCGGTTTTTCTCTTGCAATTATTGTAATTATGCTAAAATTACAGTGTTGGTACCCAGCACATATTTTAGAAATTGTGAACAATGAGCAGTAACTTTTGGAATAGAATAAAAATTTCTAGGAGTTTACCTTTTGCCAAAATCCAGCTTCTGCTAGAAAGGATATTAAAGTAAGATAAACAATGCCTTGGAAATGGAAACTGTTGCATGTCCTGTGCAATGCTGGACGGATTAAAAATTAATTTCCTTCTTTCAGAAATAGAGTTGAATGTCTGCCTCGGGTCACGCAGTGTTCCAGGTGCTGGGGATACAATGGCGAGTGAAATAGACCCCGTCCCCTACCCCTTGCAGCCTAGAGTCTAATAAGGTAAATGGCATTAATTATATAATCATATTGATTCATGTGTGATAACAATCGAGACCAGAGCTCTGAAGGAAAAGAAACAATTACAAAAGCATCTGAAGGATAGGAAGGGAGATCACATGCAAAGGCCCTGTGGTGAGGAGTAGGGCCCATTGGAAAGTGTAAGGGAGGCTGGCAAGGAGCACCTAGAGTGGAGTGTCCTATTTGTCACATAATATAGTTTTATTACTAAATTAGTTGGGGCGTTTCCTTTATGTAATTGATGGGGCTTTACACTTCAGGGCTTGATGGGTTAGGATGTGGATTAATTCTACGGAACTGAGATCTACTGAATCACAAAGGGAAATCATTAAATAGGATGAGGTAGATGAAATGTTTCATCGGCTGATAGCCACTGTACCAATGGCTGACGCTATTCTTACTGTTTGGTTATGGAGTCCCAGAGTCGTGGGGCTTTGAGTGTGTAGATACCAGATCTGCTGCCTTTGTCGGAGCCACTGCCTTTGGGATGGTTTCACTGGTGCGGAAGTCTCCCTCTGGCCTCTACACATCACTCTTTCCCCTCTGGCCAGTTTCTCACGCACAGAGTGGTTATTTACAAACACAAATCTTATTACGTTGGGCGTCAGTCGCTTCCCACCATCGTGGGCTGCAGTCCACAGTTCTTGTGTGGGTCATAAGACCCTCTTCCAGTTAATATGGTTGTTCTGCAAACCACCTCACAAACTTGGCGGCTGCCACAGACAGAGCATTTATCTCCCACTGAAATTCATACGTTGAGTCCTAACCCCCAATGTGACGGTGTTTGGAGATGGGACCAAAGGGAGGGGATTAGGTCGTGAGGGAGGAGCCCACTTGCATGGGATTAATGCCCTTGTAAGAAGAGACGGGGTGAGCTTGTTCTCTCTCAGCCGTGTGAGACACAGCGAGAAGTCTGCGACCTGGAAGAGGGCCCTCACGCAAGCGTGCTGCCACCCTGATCTCAGACTTCCCAGCCTGCAGAGCTGTGAGAAATAAATATCTGTTGTTGACAAGCCACCTACTCCATGGCATTTTTGTGATGGCTGCCTGAATGGCCTAAGTGGCTTAAAAACAAGACCATTTATTTTGCTGACAGGTCCACAGGCCGAGTAGGGGGTGGGGACCGCTCACCTCCATGCTGCTGAGTGTGACGTGGGGCAGACTGGAGGCTACGAGCTTGCACCACCCCAGGGCTCGCTGACTCACTCGTCTGAGGGCTGGGCCGGGCTGATCCAGACAGGAGGGGCTGGAGCGCTGAGGCCCCGGAAGGCCGCTCCCTCACTCGCTCTCTGATCTCCCTGTGTGCGTTCTCCAGCGGCAGCTTCAGCGCGGCTGGACTCTTACGCGTTGACTCGCGGTGACTCAGGACCGTGTCCTGAGACGATAGAGCCCAGCTGGAAGCAGCACCCCTTTCCTGACTGGCCTTAGAAGCCGCACTGTGTCACTTCCATTGCAGTCACAGGCCTGCCTGGATTCCGGGGGAGGGGACATGGACCCCAGCTCTCAGTGGAGGACTGTCACCTCACATGCTAAGATCATGCTGAACAGGATACATCCAAGGCGCCGTCTTTGGAAAATACAATTTGCCACCGTCCGCCCTCTGACCAGGAAATTCACATCCCTTCCATGTGTAATGACGTGATCCCCTGCACCGAGATCCCCAAAGCTCACCCTAGCATGGTGTGGTGTCAGTTTTGGGCTCCAGGTTCAGGACACATACCCACACACCAAAGAGAGGATGTCTTCCCCAGATACCCAACATGCAGTGATGGGCAGGCCTAGGGTAAATGCTATGGAGTCTTGTGTTGGTCAGAGCCACTAGGCTGTACATATTTATACAGAGAGAGAGATTTATGTCCAGGTGTTGGCTTGTGTGATTGTGGGAGCTGGCAAGTCTGAAATCTGGCAGGTGGGCTGCCAGGCGGGAGACCCAGGCAACAGCTCATGCTGGAGCTCGAGTCGGAAGGCCGTCTGTCTGGAATTCTCTCCACCTGGGAGGACCTCAGTGTTAGACTGGATGAGGCCCACGCGCAATAGGGAGGGCAATCTGCCTCACTCCAAGTCTACCGATTTAAATGTTAATCTCTGCTAAAAAATACCCTCACAACAACATGTAGACTGTTGTTTGAGCAATTATCTGGGTACCATGGCCCAGCCAAGCTGACATATATAATTAAGCATCACAACCCTCCTGTTCAAAAGGGGAATGTGGAAGGCACTCAGTGGTCTCTGGCCCGTGGCAACCCCGGATTGCAGTCCGGCTCAAGTTGGCAGTTCCTTGATGGGGCTTGGTTGTAATTCCTGGGAATGACTTTCCATTGCTCTTGGCTCTGCCTTCTGGATTCCTGGATCTGCTCTCCAAGTCATCCTTCCTTTTCTGTAAGACATGCCTGGTGTTTGCAGCCGAGCGGTTTTCTCTGCCTGCTTCCTGTTTTCATTTTGCGCTGTCTCTGTCCCATTTAGTCCAAGCTGGCATTGTTTCTTCCTGTATAATTATCTTAAAAGCCTTGTGGGTTTTCTATGGATCTATTGGGATTCATGCCATTAGATAAAAGCTACACCCACAAATCTCATTAACGTAAGTCCTTTCTCTACTTTAGACTTCCTGCAAGGCTGCTGTGAAAAAATGTCCTTAAATTCCTGAAATTCTATTATTTATTGATGAGCATCTGCCAGGCATGCCCTTAAGATCCTCAGGGGGCCTTTTGTCTGGCCCTTCTCTGCAGCACCCTGTCAGGCATTGATGAGGTCTTAGGCGATCTGATTGTGCCTCCTGGGTTTGATCTGTGCTCTGAAGCCCTTTCTTAATCTGGCAATCGTGGAGAGGCTGGGAAAAAGAACCAGTTTTAATTTTGAACCCAGCAAGGCCCGGTTCCTTTATATTTGCTCCAAGTCTCACTTGAGAACCGAACGATTCCTTTTTCAGATCTTCTCTCTCCTCTCTCATTTTATCACGTCATCGAGAAAAGGCTCACAGGCAGGATGCCCAAGAGCCCGCCTGGAAATCTCCATGAGATCCAGTCCGTTGAGTCCAGTCATGTTATCTGCTTTAGTGCAGGCCCCAGTGCTGCCAGGCTCTCTGCTGCTCCATCCCAAGGGCCCGGGAACCCTGTCCTCGCTTCCCTCTTCCGTCTGTCACGGACTCCTCAAGGCCATTCCGACTGTGCCTGCTGCCCAGCTGGGAAGCCACTGCACGTGTTGGTTTCCATTATGGCAGCACCCCAATTCCAGGTGGGGTGCATAACCAATCATTCCAAAACGTGCTGGCTTAAAGCAACAGTTTATTTTGGTCACAGATCTGCAATCTGGGCAGGCTTTGCAGGAACAGTCGCTCAGAGTCAGTTGAGAAAAGCTCACAGGCTCTTCTGAAACCCGGGCCGCACACGCAAAGAGCAGGGCATCGCTCATCGTCTCTGTGGTCTCTCCAGCTGGGCACTCTGGTGCCACCCGATCTCTTACGTGTTGGCATAGGGAATCCAAGCTGCGGGTCCTCACACAGGAAGACAGCCAGGAGGAGACTGCACTGCCACGTTCCACGGCCTCACTTCACCACAGCCGCAGGCCTCTTGGTTCATGAAGACTGGACATATATCCCGACACTCCGGGGGAGTGAACATCTTGTGAGAGGAGCAGGCCATCGGGCTGGACCAGTGGGGCCACCCCAGAAACTACCTCATGCCACGGCCCCGCACAACCCGGCCGGCACCCCTCAGCTCCTGTTACTGCTTGCTGTCCACCAGCCAGTGGGGACTGAAGCCGCTCTCTGGATGTGGCGTGTGCAGCCCTCAGCGTTGTCTCCTGCCTCCTCCCATCAGGTCTGCTTGTCCTGTCCATCTCAGCAGAAGCTTTGCTCCCTCCGACGAGCTTCCCTTCAGGTACGGGGGTCACTGGCCTGTTATCCTCCCGCCTTCCATGGTATATCTCAGGTTTTTGGTCATTCACGCCATCACGGATAATAGCAAAGGCCGCCGTCATCTTCCCTAGGCCAGAATCTCCACGAGGGCAGGTTCTGCGCCTGTCCCGTGCACGGCGCATCCCAGTGTCTGGCACCGTGCGTCTGTGTGGAGCACTCGCTGGGGCTTGGTGGCCAATTTATTAAGAAACCTTCAGCTTACAGCACCTCCTACGAAAGGCAGGCATCCCCACCATGGGTACCTCCAGGGTTCCTCGTGTCCTGCTTGCTCTTGTCTTCTTGGCCTGGAAGTGTGCCTGGCAGATAGCAGGCTCTTGTTACCTGTTTGTTGAATGACTGAATAAGTTCCTCAATGAGACAGAAGCCTGAGTGATAAAGGGCTCTGGGCAGCTCAGTTCTAGAGGTTGTGTCCACCAAAAGGCCTGCGGCTTCCCAGTCCCAGGTGGATGGAGATTCCGTGGCATAGGGGGGCTCACCTCCCTGGTCCTCTGGCCAAGAAAGACAGGTGTGCGTGTGGCGTTACGTCCCAGGGTCAGAGAGCAAATATGAACCACGACTGGAGCGACAGGCTCGCGCATCAGTTTGAGTGACAGCTTGGCCGTTTATTCATTCTGTCACTTGGCACAAGCCGCTCCGGTGTGCAAACTCCCGCTCTTCCAAGAGGAGAAGGAAATCACTCGTTGATTGAATAAGCAAGTAAGATTAAACATTTTGAGCCATATATGATCATTTTGATGTCAAAGTCAAGATATAAAATAAAGAACAATACCTTCATTTCTTTTGTGTCAGACAGACAGCACCACGGTTCACTTTTAATGCGAGCATTCCTCCCATTCACTGTATTCATGAGACCTGATGCAAGGCTTGGTGTTTTGGGGAGAACGTTGAGATAAAGATGAGGCCCTATTTGTGTGCCACACAGAATGAGGGGAAGCACCAGTGGGAAGCTTTTCCGGGGAACTGGGGCAGCTGCGACCTCTTGCTCACAGCATGGTGCCCCAAGGGCCCCCCCGGGCTTCATGAGAGGTTGCAATCAGGCTGCTTCCACATGGCCCCAGGAGTGGGTTTGTGGTGGCCTTGGGGCCTTGTGACATGATCTGTGTGAACTGAGAGGCTCTTGTCGCTGCCGTGGAGCCCCCGACAGCCAGAGGTGACGTTGGATAGCAAACAGGATGAGCACAGAGGCATGGGCAGCATCTTTGCACGTGTCCTGTTTATTGCCATGTCCAGGAGGCAGCAGCAGGAGCAGACACACATCAGAGAGCTGTCAGCATGATGTCGACAGTCTACCCAGCCTGACCACCAGAAGGGCATCTACTGTGTCTTCTGCTGTGTCATGGAATTTGTAGAAATCTTTATGAATTGTTGGATCTTACATTTGTTCTTCATCTGTTTCATATTTCTGGAATTGAGATAGCGCAGTATAGTAAAAAAGGGGCCACCGGGATCCTGGTTCTAAGTAAGTATCAACACTAATTAGCTGTGTGACCTTGAGCAGGTTGCTTAACCTCTCTGGGTGTTAATTTCATCCTGTTTTTGTGACAGGCGGGGGAAGGATGCTCTCTCCAGCCTCTTTCAACTCCAGCGTTCTTAGTTTGGGGAAGGATTCTGGGGCTGGTCAAACCCGAGACTGCGGACACACTGAGATACAGCAGGTTTTGAATGGCAACAATTTTTTCTTCAAACCTGTAACCTAAATCAGGCCCAGGATTTAGCTCAATTTGATTTTTAAAATTGATGCTTCACTTTCAGGACTCTGTGCCTAAAAGCCTGCAGATATGAGGGGGCCTTGGTTTTACCATATTTTTCTACTGAGCACTCCTCTTTTTGGGGCCCAACTAAACCCTGTGTTGTATTATTTTATAAACACACATGCAGACATACACGTGAGTGTGCACACATGTACACACATGTGCGTGGATATACACACAGGCACCAGAGAGACATGTATATGGATATACACACAGGCACCAGAGAGACATGTATATGGATATACACACAGGCACCAGAGAGACGTGTGTATGGATATACACACAGGCACCAGAGAGACGTGTGTATGGATATACACACAGGCACCAGAGAGACGTGTATACGTATGATTTTTTTGATTCTAACAGTAATACATGTTGAATATAGATTTAATTTGAAGATACCAGAATTATGAAAAAAGAAATCACTCCTATTCTCACTATCAACATGTCTTTTAAACTTTTTGGTATTTTTCTCAGCATCTTTTTCCCCATGTTTTCCCCCGTGTGTGTGTATATACAGACACACACACACCCACACCTCTCTCTCTCTCTTTTTAAATGGCGTGTGCTATTTTGTGACCTGGTCTTTATTGTTTGGTCGAAGCCTTTTCACACATCCTTAGAAACATTGGGAAGGTGGTTTTTAACGACTGTGTATGAATATAATGTAATTTATTGATCAGGCGCCTTGCGTCTTGTTCCAACATCTTGTGAATGAGAAGGCTCTGGACAGCATGTGTGTCCTTGAGTGCCTGGAGACATCGCTGGTTTTCCAGGAGTGGGGCCCAGGTCTGAGTCGCTGAGCACTTGATGCTCTGGGTGAGGCTGGGTTTCGACAGGGTGACCAGATTGTCTAATGAGCGTGTCCCCCGAGAGCTCGTGTGTGCAGAGTGCACCCTGTGGAGTCTCGAGGCACCGCCAGCATGCGTAGGAGACCACACGCTTGTGAGTGAAGGAGGCCCAGGAGGTGCAGTTTGATAAAGCATTGTGTTCTCGCGCTCTGAATGGTACCCAAAGTGTGTCCTAGAGTCCATGGAAGCTTCTGGAAACATCAAAGCTCCTGGAGGAGCTGCTGTTGCTGAGGGCTGAGCTGTGAGGGGCAGGGCTGCTCCCCAGAGACCCCCCCAAAGGGAAAGGGGCCGGCAGCCAAAGCAGGCTGCGTGGTGAGAGGAGGCCCAGCACGGACAGCAGGAGCGCCCTTCGGCTCCTCTGTGAGGTGTCCGTCTACCTCGGTGAGGACATGCCGTCAGCAGCACATCGGAATGGAGGATGGAGCTGTGCTGAGGTTCTGCACAGAGACGACGGGACCAGGCCTGCCAGACCCCGTCGCTGCCTCGTTTCATTGCTTCAAAACGGCCCTGTGCACCCAGGGAGTTTCCACCTCTTCGTGGAACTTCACACCCTGGACAGACGGCCCGGGAGATGCTGTCCGGCTGCCTCACCACCATACAGACAAGTCACAGTCTGCCCTGAGCTTTAACTTAGGTGGCTGACTGCGGGATTTGCCAAAGTAGGAGCGTCGTTTTCTAGAAGAATCATTTTTGTGAGACTGAAGTGTCTGCTCACATCCTGAACTCACCACAGCCATTAATTCCTAACCCACATTTTAGGAACAAAATGCAATAAAAATCAATATGGTGGTGACCTTCATCTGTAAACCATATTTAGTCAGATGTTAAAAGAGTTTGCAGAGACAGCAAATAATAACACAAAGCTTCCTCAGATTCAGTCTCAGATACAGTTACAAACATTTAGTTTTGACATCCACTCTCATACCGGCCCTGTCAGGACCATCCTGATGTGGAAGGTCTGTTTTCTGGCTCACATTGGTGAACCCAGACTTGTCAGAATATTGGTCTTGATTTCTGCTTCAAAAAATAATGGCTAAAATAACATCACCGATAACCGATCAATGATCATTTCGTCCACCCTCCTTTCCCATTGAGTCATCCTCGTTGGTTAAGAACACGCCACCATGAGTCGAGTTTGGATACATTCCATCGTCTTTCTCCCTCATCTTTCCGCCAGCCTCTCTCTCATCCATGCCAGGCATCTCCTCTCCGGGCATCAGAAGGGGAGGCGCCCTTCTGCACGGCTGTAATTATATGAACCAGACCACAGGTTTTTCCTGGTCCTAAAGCGGTTCATGCTCGTTGCTCAGTAACTGCTAAGCCTGGAGAGGAGGTACGAGTTAAATAACAGTGTCTTTTTGAGAACTGTGCTGACGTGTTGACGGTGCAGGTTCAGTGGGGGAGGAAAGATGGTACTTGTTTTGTTAGGTCTTAACCAAACTGAAACAGAACAGAAGTTGGAGAGAAGGGTTTCTCCAATATTTTCAATTTATACCAACAATGGTATATTAACTAGTGAGATTAATGGAAAAGACACTGGGTTGGGGTATCTGCTTGTTTCTAATTCAGCTCTGTGAGTAACTGGTGTCTGATCTTGGACTAGGCTCCCTTGTATAAAACCAAGAGCTTAGAACTTTAAAAATTACAAAATGTGAGCTTTTATATAAATTCCCCATATTTCAATTTGACTAGAACTTTAAGCATCCTGAATAAGTTCCTCAACTACCCCAGCACTAAGAATAAAGAAACAAGAGTATGATGACCTAGGGGTTAACTCCACTTCTTTATGTTTAAGGTTATTTGGCCTATTAGTTTTCGGTAGTGGGCTAGATTAACTATTTAATTGATAAACACTGGTAGCTACTTAAACTCACAGAATGATATTTTAAATTGCAAATTGTAAAATATCTCAAATACTATAAACAATGTGATCAACGAAATGCTCATGTATCCCAGTAAGATTTAATACCTGTTATTATTTGCCATTTATGCTTTAAATCTTTAAGAAACTGAATGATACAGTGCAGGGGAAGCTGGGGGAAGTCCTTCCTTCCTTCTTCAGAAGCAACTTCTTTACCAGAATTCATGCCTGTCCTTTTCACACTTCCATAAACAACATAGAGTATCTTTTTCATGTTTAAAAATGTACATATATGGTCTTATACAGTATCTTTCTGCAAACTACAAACTTGCAAAACTTCAAAATTGCATCCGAAACATATTCATATTGATACACGTCGATTTAGTTCATTCATTTTAACGTGGGTGGTCGTTTGGGCAATGATACAAAACCAGTCTAAAAGTAGTTTAATCAGTTCTTTTTGTACAAAAGGACACAAGACTGGTCACATTACTGTCCTCTCATCTTCACAAACCATCAGTGGGTTCCCAGTGTAATTAAGGTGACAAGACTCCGTGGGCCTGGCCCCAGGTCCTGCTGACCCCACAGGGCTCCTGAGTCCGTCAGCCTCCTTCAGCTCCTGGAACTGGTTGAGCTTGTCCCCATGGCAAGGACGTCCTCCTGCTGTCTCTTCTACCCCCATTATCTGGCGAACTCCCTCTCTTCTCTCGGGTTTCAGCATACACTCATGTTCTCAGAGGAGTCTTACCTGATCCCAGAGTGGAAATCTGGTCCCTCCATCCTCATCTCTCGGAATCTGGTTCCCTCTTCCTTCACAGCACTCACCCTAGTTTGTAACCCGCTAGAATTCATGTCGTGGCTTAAGTCTTGCCTTTCTCACTAGACCACGTGCTCGGGGCGGGGCTGGGACCGAGTCTGGTTGATTCCTTGCTCCTTTTTAGTGCCTGGCACCCTTCCTGGTACATCATAGGTGTTCCATATATATCCATGCAATAAATGAGCAAATGAGTGAATATTGTTAATTATCAACATTGAGGTGTCCATGGGAATTCAACAGATTGAACCATTGTGGAAAATTGTGGGATTTATTTAGCCCAGGAAATCTCTCATTTCTGACTCCAGCTGTCCATCATCAGTAGGACACTCAGCTTTGACTTCAGTGGATGCATAAAACAGATTTATTTTATTTACTTTTTCTTTCCTTTTTTTGAGGAAGATTAGCCCTGAGCTAACATCTGCTGCCAATCCTCTTCTTTTTGCTGAGGAAGACTGGCCCTGAGCTAACATCTGTGCCCATCTTCCTCTACTTTCTATGTGGGACTCCTGCCACAGCACAGCTTGCCAAGCGGTGTGTAGGTCCACACCCAGGATCCGAACCAGCAAACCCTGGGCCACCGAAGTTAACAGCTGCTCCACTGGGCAGGCCCCCCATTTATTTTAAAATAGTCAAGTTTACCCAAATATTGCTTAGAATTGGATCTCACAGGTAAAAATTTCAGGATAGTTTGCAATTCATGTCTCTCTTCAGAGTCTCAGTGATTCTATGTAGAATCAGTGTTCACGCTTCGTTTGGCTAAATCACTAATCCTTGAATCTTGAGCCCCAAGGAAAAGGACTCTCTTCCTATTTCAGAATATTCCGAGCTGGCACCCCGAAGGCACTTTCAGAAGCCTGCAGCGTAATTTCACTCATTGAACCTGGAGACTCTTCGGAATGAATACACATATTTACTCTCATCCATTTTTCTCTCAGTTCTTCCGTCTGTGACTGCAGTGGGCACAGGACGTGCGGTAACTAGAAACAAGGCGGCACCAGTGAGTGGCTGTCTGTGTGACCTTGCTTTAGATGGCGTCTGAAGCCACGGTGCTTCCTTGAGCACATCAGCCGTGGGCTTGGGTTCCTCCTCTTCCCAGTGTGGTACCTGTGGGTACACCATCGCCTCACCTGCAGAGGAGCGTCTTGTGAGCCAGGAAGCTCTGACACTGCATGCATCTCAGAACCTTTGGATTAAAAATAATAACCCCTGATGTGATGAAGGAAGCGAGCAGTAATCTATTCAACCAGTGTCCATGGCCCAGTTGTTCAGCTGGATTAGTGTAAATTTAATCCCCACGCTGTGCTTCAGCTTCCTCCAGAGAGCTGGTAACTGGTAAGGGCTGAGGGCGCAGGCACAGAGACCTTCATAGCTGCCGTCGCCCCTCCCAGCGCGTGGCGAAGATGACCACGGAGATGGGAGCCCTCATCCTCGGGGTGGAGACCTTGGGCCTGGAATCTGAGCCTTCAACCAAGCTTCCTAAATTCCTGCCCAGTAGGAGTGAACCCCTGGGAACTCACGGGCCAGCTGACTCAGGGAGCAGCTGCGATAGTCTCAGGCGCTTTTCCCGAGGCCACCTGTGAAGTGCTCCAGAGATGGGAGACAGGAGAAAACGACTTTGCTTTTGGTCTGTTGCTTGGTCTTTTGAGACCACTCAATCATATTACTGGGCGTCCAGCACTTTCTCATCTGTTGAACGAAGATCGTGGTGATTCTCCTACTCTTTGTATGAATGGTTGAGAAAGCGATGTGAGGGTCACCACCAAGGCGCCAGGGCTTGTCTGGACGCACACGGGTGGGGTTGCTGGTGCTGTTTCTGTCCTGTTAGGGGCTCTGAGTGACTGGGAACTGCATCGTTCTCCGGGGGGGAGCTCTCCCTCATGCATGCTAACCAGGGGCCGGGACCTGTGCTGCGCCAAGCTCTTTATACACGTCCCATCTAATCCCCAGGGAAACCTAGGGACATAGGTATTTGATCTGGGTCAGAATTATTTAGTTTCCAGGCACAAGCATCCTACTCATGTTAGCTTAAGCCAGAAATGGAATTACTAGCTCCCATGCCTCAGAAGCCGAGGCTGAAGCTGGCAGTGGGTATAACTCCGTCCAGGGGCCTCCTCCTAGATTTTTTTGTTTTCCCTGCCCTGACCTAACATCCACTGCTAATCCTCCTTTTTTTGCTGGGGAAGATTGGCCCTGAGCTAACATCCGTGCCCATCTTCCTCTATTTTGTATGTGGGGCGCCTGCCACAGCATGGCTTGATGAGCGGTGCTAGGCCTGCGCCCAGGATCCAAACCAGCAAACCCCAGGCCTCAGAAATGGGACATGTGAACTTAACCGCTGTGCCACCAGGTGGGCCCCTCCCCCTAGATTTTTGCTGAGATTTTGCTTTCTTTTCTTCTGCTGAAGACCAGCTTTCCCTTGATTCCTGCTCCATGGCCCAAAAGACAAGGGCCTCTCTCCTTCTGCATCCTCCTGAAGGCTGGTGGGTCTGAGGCCTGCTCTCCTGGACCGAGCTCGGGGTTGGGGGGGGGGGGACTTTGCTGGGCTGGGCCTGGAGCAACCCTCTAATTTATAATTATCAAACCAGTATATGTTTATTTTAGAAAATATAGAAACTCGGCATAGTTATACTGAAGGTGATAAAAGCTATCTCTACTCCAACATCCAGAGGAAACCACCCATCCCTTTTAAAAAAGAACGTATTTTGTGAGCGATACCATATTTCATTGATAATACCTCAGTGTGTGGCATCCTTGGTAGAGCTTAAGAACTCGCTTTTATATGGTGGGCTTTTCTGTTTTATTTTGTTTTTAAAATTATATCATTTTTTTGGTGAGGAAGAGTGGCCCTGAGCTAACATGTGTTGCCAATCTTTCTCTCTTTTTTTTTCTCCCAAAGCCCCTCAGTCCATAGTTGTATATTCTAGTTGTGGGTCCTTCTGGTTGTGCTGTGTGGGACGTCACCCCAGCATGGCCTGATGAGTGGTGCCATGTCTGCGCCCAGGCTCTGAACCGGCAAACCCAGGCCACCAAAGCGGAGCATGTGAACTTAACCACTTGGCCACAGGGCCTGCCCCTATATGGTGTTTTAATCTGGATGTTTGCAGAGTTGTTTTCTGTTGTCTCCTTGGTTCACATTCATTCATTCATTCACCAATCAAGCGTTTACTGAATGCCCTTGCCGAACTCGTCACTCAGCAAAGGACAGAACGATTAATGCAAGCTTCCCGTCGTAAGTTCCACGTGCTCCTGGAAAAGGATGACACACACGCGTCTAAGGAATGATACTGGGTATGATGCTGAAGTAGGGCATTTCGTGCAGATGCAGACTACAGGGTCGCCGACACAGGACGTGAGGGCGGATGGCAGAGAAGGCACCACAGGGCCTTCAGCTTCGAAGGAGCAGGATTGTGTGGCAGAGGCCCTAAGTCGTCAGTACACACGTGTTCGCCTATGCCTGGTTCCCCGGGGAGATGAGCAGTTCTGTGCCTCCGGCGGGTGGAGGAGGGGCAGCTCCCTCGGCCGGGGTGAGAGAGCAGACGGCTCAGTGCCTTACTTGCCAGCCCAAGAGTCTGGACTTTGAGAATAGCCATTGCATAAAAGCTTTTCTTCAGGAAATTCTCAATGTTGCTTCTTCAAGTCCTGCCAGATCATTCAACCCACTGTTACTCCCCTGGATGACTCCCACACAGGCGTGCTGGGTAGGTGCTGGCAGGGCCAGGTCAGCCTGTCCCAATGCAGCGTGCCTCCGGCTGCCTCCATCTGCTGCATCCTCACACCTGGGGGAGCATGCAGTTACTAGAAGTCTGCTGACAGGATGCACCGGGCACCGGGCTAGACATCGGAAGGGTCTGTAGGCTCTGAGCAAACCAAAGCACGGAGGCAGCGGATGTTGGCTCCTTCGTGGTCGGGATTGGTAACAATAATCTCAGAGGCGTTGGGCGTGCGGCTTCACAGCCTGGGTGCTGGAGCCAGGCTGCGGTTCGATTCCTGGCTCTGCCCCTTGCTACCTGCGTGGCTGGTTAATTGTACAAAGCTGGTGAAATCGCTTCACAGCTCATTTCCTCTCCTGTAAAAGGAAGCTGAGCAAAACGACAGCTCACAGAATGGTCACACGTGTTTGTGTGGTATGACACACGTGAGAACAGCGCCTGGCAAAAAAGACGTCAGCAATGACATGCTTATTATTGCTAGCGTGTAGGCGGTTATGTTCCAGTTCACCTCGTCTTTTAGGAAGGTCCTCCCTAAAAAATAAGTTAAAAATTATAGAATGTAGTCTGGTGGAATAGACTCTGCTTAATGTTGCTCGATCTCTGGAAGGACACCACTTATTCATTTAATGACTCAACAGACGATGCCACCCCCTAGCCACCCTGGCCATTTCTAAACAACACAGGACCTGGTGCCTAAGTGTGGCTGGTGTCTCCTGCTTGAAGCATGTTGCAGAAATCTTGGAGACAGAGACAAGGACATTCCACATTTCACATCCTCCAAGATGCGACACTGCATCTGGCTTTTAGCAGCCCGGCAGCAGAGTTAACGGGATGCATTTTGAAATAAAAAGTTAGCTGTGACTGATGCCTCCTCATAGCCAGCTTTGGACTGTGTAATTCCACACACGTTGTTTTGGTGGTCCTCCTAAAACTCTATTCCGTTGGTTGAAGAGTCCTGGGAACATGTGACTCGGGGTGTAGGGAAGGTGATGAGTTGATAGGACACATGCAGCCACCCTGCAGCCTGGGCTGGCTTCCCTCCCCACCAGCCCCTCGAGGCCACCACCACCCATGGACTGTCCTCTGTACCCAGAAACTGCCAACTCACTTTAAATGGGGCCCAAAGAAGACATAAGATTGGGAAACAATGTTTTTATGAACAACTGACGCAAGTAAAGACTTTCTATGCTCAGATAGAAATCCTGAGGTTGCCTACCCGTTTCTAAGCTTTCATAATTTTCCTTATGTTAACCTCACAATTTATTGGCTATTTGTTGTGTGAAGGGCTCTTTCTGGTGTGGAAGGCACCCAGTGGGCACTGCACAGGTGCTGTTCCCAGGGACCCTGATCTGACAGGTGTGTGGCTAGGAGATGTACATGAACAAACATAGCGTGAGGTGGAAGACACTGAGAAGGAGTTCCTTAGAAGCATTACACGGGCTGGCCGAGTGGCCAAGTGGTTAACTTGGCGCACTCTGCTTTGGCAGCCTGGGGTTTCGCCGGTTTAGATCCTGGGTGTGGACCTACGCACTGCTCATCAAGCCATGCTGTGGCAGCATCCCATATAGCAGAGCTAGAATGGCCTACAACTAGGATATACAAGTATGTCCTGGGGCTTTGGAGAGAAAGAAAAAATAAGAAAAGCGGAAGATTGGCAACAGATATTAGCTCAGGGCCAGTCTTCCTCACCAAAAAAGCACACCTTAAAAAAAAAAAAAAGAAGCAATACATATTGCAGAAGTTTAGATAAGCTTCCTAAGTCTACTAACAAATATTTTTTAAAAAGTAAGCTAATTATTTGAAAGGAAGGTTCTTTTTAGCAAACTGTGTTATAAGGAAGCATACTTTATTTTATATAAATGACTATCCACATTAAATACATAAACTAATGTCCACATTAGGAAATCATAAACAATTTTTTCTTTTTTAAAAATTACGTATTAATAGTGAAGAAATTAATGGAAAGAAACTGTAAAAAAATTCTGTTTAGGTATTTACAAGGTCGAGAAGAAATTTATATCCTTCAGGGCGAAATGCTACATAAATTGTATTTAAGTAAAACTTGCTCCTATTAAAACATTTTCTGCAGGCAAGAAGGAAACCTGTTGCTCTCACCCCACACCTCCCCCCAACACATCCCTTCCACTAACATGCCAGGCTGGGATTCCATTCGTCATCTGTGTAGCAGACCCCATAAGTGGTGCTCAAGGAAATACTTAATGATAACCACCCAGGAAAGAAATCCTTCCCAATGCCCTGATCAGGAGGGGAGTTTTCAGTTATTTCACAATTAACAGGATGGGTGCTCTGCCAGAATCCTCCAGTGGAATTTACTTCTAGAGCCAACCACAAATGCGGAAAAAAATCCCTTCGGAAATCCCTGACTTCCAATCCAAAGAAATCTGACACTAACTGTCTCAGCAGAGTTGCTGATGTCTCAGAGGACCATTAAACACAAGATGGGCCAACTCCTCCCCATCTACTTTAAGGCAAAATCATAGTAATGGGTCATTCTGGAGAAAAAAAAGATACAGCTATTAATGTGGAGTTTCTTTAACACCATTTGAAAAAGGAAAGCTCCCCGGCTTAATGTCCTCCTTTCTCCTGTGGAATCTGACCATGTGTTCTGCAAGGTGGTGGGAGAGACGCCGAAGCAGCCAGAGACTTGTAGCGCTCTGGAACCATCCTTCAGAAAGCTGCCCGGTAGCTTCCGTGGAGGAGGGACTTCCCTGAGGCTGGGGCGGCCTCTCTGCACATGGAATTCAGCATCACCACCGTGCCGCCTGACATCGTCGTAGTGACCGATGGCCCTCTCCCACAACATTCCTGTGTCAGGCACCACCTTGGCTGACTGTAGCGTGAGCAGGGACCCCAGACTTGGTCCCTGGGTACAGAGTCGGTTGTGTCAGGGAGCAGGTGGTAAGAGGCTCCTGTGGATCCATCACCATGCGATTGCGTGGCAGTTCCACGGTCTCAGACCTCTCCCAGCTCCGCCAACCTGCTCTGTAACCCCTGGCAGGGGTGCACAGATTGATGGAAGAGTGTAAAACCACACCTCTCCTGGAAACATCCCTCAGAGGGACACAACTTCCTAACTGTCCTGTGTTGGGGAGTAAGAGTGACAGAGTTCTTAAGGACTCTAGAGTCACGATTTTGCAGATAACTGAGTGTTATCCCTTCTTGGGTTGGCTGGAGGAAGAACCAGTCCTGCCTCTCGTGGGCGACCAGGCAGCGTCGACCAGTTGGGCTGCTGACGACTTTAGATTGTGTTTATTTCATCGTGGAGCTGTAGCTCTGCCTAATTGTAGTTACAACAAATTACAGATGTGGCCAGTTCTGCAGGGCTTTCAAAACACAGAGTTCCAAACTTCAGCTTTAAAAACGTGTCCTGTTCCCGGCCCCCCTTCCAGGCTGTGGTGCTTTCCATGAAGAGGACCCTTGGGGCCCCGCTCTGCACATTCTGATGAAAGTCAAGCCAGGGAAAAAACCAGGAAGTCCTGGGACCCTTTTCCAGGCCAAAAAATAAAAATACTACGTTCATTGTCTAAGGTCCCCCATATTGTAGAGAAGTGTTAAAAGAATGAGCCAACTAAGAAAGCCAGTTCTCTGATTCTATTTCAGACACTGAGGCCCACATGTATATTTGGGTAAGCTGCGTAAGTCTGTTTCGGTTTTTATCTAACTTTCCCTTGGATGACTCAGCAGGCTGAGAAAGCACCTCTGAGTCTTGGGAAAGTGCCAGTGAACTTTGCTTATAAAATCTTTGCAGGTTTCCAGTTTGTCATCACATTCCTGTCGCTGTGGGCCGTGCTCATTTCCATGTCACTGGACACAGCACGGCCAGGACGAGGGATGGAGAGTTCTGAGCTCGCATCCCCGTGGGGCCGGGCACAGCTGAGTAAACAGGCCAGCACCTTCTGTGCCGCGCAGCCTCGTCCGGGACCTACACACCCGAGCTCCGAGTGTCCACTCCCTCGCAGCGTTTCCTGACACTGCGTTTCCATGCATCCCAGGACAGTGCCTTGCACTCAGAGGTGCCAAAAAGTTACTGTTAAAAGTTTCTGGAAAAAAGAAAGAGAGAGAGGAAGCAAGAGGGAGGAGGAGAGAGAAGTGAGTGTCTTGAATTCCCAGCTCTAAGAGACTTTTATTTCTGACAATAATGGGAAAGTTATTTCTGACAATAATGGGAAAGTTCTTTTAGTAACACAGGAGCAGGAAGGGCAGGGCGAGTGGATCTACACACACAGTGAACTCGGAGCATTTATAGGGATCAGCTAACAGCATTAAGTATGATAAATAGAAAATCAGAATAAGTTGAGGGAAGGTGGTTAGGTATCATTTTATCTATGCATTGAGAGGTGAACACACCCTACATAGTAACAATGAGCATGAGCTGTATTTGGACTGTTTTTCTTGCCCGCATTCTCTTCCTTGGAGAGCGAGAACACAGCCGGCTCTCCCCTTCCATTCTCTGTAAGACCCTGTCAGGCTAGGGAGTCTCAGTGAAGGTTTTGACAATTTAGCAAAGCTATCTTATTATTTTATAAGTCATCTGCAGCTGCTCATATCTGCCTTCCAAGGACTTCAGGTTTTTGTTTTGTTTTGTTTTGCTTTGGCTTTTCTTTGCTGCATGTGGGCTATATGGAGAATTGTTTCTCTGAGGTTTTTCAGAGACATAATTCCAAGAATACGCAGTTAAACAGATTTTGGAGTTGGAGCCTCTGGGGCCAACCCCAGAAGTGTCCTCAGCACCTTTCTCCAAATATTTGTTGTGACTGAATTTGAGATAATTGACCGGAAAAGACTGCAGGGAAACTGTCCCATGTTAATAAAATTAATGATTGCATAGGCCAGTCATGCGTTCTCACTCAAAGGTCATAATTTTACACATACGTCTCATTAGGTTGAACACAGGAAACTGTTGCCATTTGACTGCTTTTGACCCACAAAACCAGCAATCTTGTAGGGTTCAACCCCATGTCTTTAAAGGCCATTGCCTCTGTTGGGTTCTCCTTCATAGGCCTCAAAATCAGAGGAGGAACTGTTCAAATACCTAAATAACTGTCTATCCTAGTCACCAAACTCTCCAGCTAGCAGGCCAAAGTCCCAACCCCTCTTCCCACCAAATGTGAATCCTATAACCTGAAAGTCATGCAGGGAAGTGTGGTAGGGTCCACGGACAAAAGGACCCTCCTGGAAAATGCACATTCAAACATCCTCTCTCTTTCTCCCACAAACAGGAACAAGAAGAGTGTGGGGAACTGATATGGAAACACCTGACATCCCAGCAAAGGAAGTCGCAGAGGAAGCCTCTGGATTGATAATGAGGAAGGCCCCTAACCCCGCAGCCACTGTGTTTTTCTAGCACGCACCTGGCACATGGATTATGGACTCCCCCCAGGTGAACAGTGTGGACGCAGACACATCAGGAGAGCTGCTGATGTCAGAACACAGACCAGTACTCTCCAGCTGACCATTCACAAACCTTCATTGCAAAGGAGAGCCCCAAAATAGTAAAGCTCCCTGGGGTGGCTGTTTACAAAAAAACGGAGTTAAAAATCAAGGTTCTGACGCGGTGACCGCAGCCTGTCTCAGATTTGTTGGTCCTGGTGGCAGTGATGTGATGGAATGGAAAGTGGTAAACACTGACCCTCGGAGAGAAAGGGCTTGCCCTGTTTGTTAGAGGTGCCCCATAGCTCAGTTCTGCAGAGAGGGAACGACAGACAGCAGCAGCTGGGGCTCCAGCACAGACCTGTGCACTGACTAAAGCATCAGCACCCGGCATGAAGACTGAGCCACAGAGACGCGGGCACACAGCTAGCCGGTGGTAACGTGACTGCGGTTCAGAAGTTCAGCGGAGAGAGCGTCGAGAGTGCACACCCCTCTTTGCAGCAGGGGAGAGTGGGAAGGGCGAGAGGGAGCGGCAAGTGAGCAAAAAAAAAAAAAAGTGTGGACCCAGAAGTGAAATGTGATCGCGCGCCAGGAGAAGCCCAGAGGAACCAGCGACCTTGAGCAGCCCATTCAGGGCGAAGTCATGGTGGGCTGCTGAGCGGGAGGTGGGCGCGGGGCGGAGGCGAGAGGAAGCGCGCCCATGGAGAACCCGGTGGCCCCCTGTGTCCTCTACCCAGGGGACGACCACGGCCGCGGGGCTGAGCCCGGGGACGGCTTTGCGCATGGAGCGTGCGGCCAGCCCGGGGACCGGAGCGGCGCTGCCGAGGCTCCGGGAGAGGGCAGCCTGCAGCCGCCGGACGCGGCCGGGGGGGAGGGCGCCGCGTCCCCGGCGCAGACACCCTGCAGTCTCAGCGCGTCCCTGTGCTTCAGCTCCGGGGACGAGTCCCCGCCGCAGTCTCGCGCCTCCGCGGCGGAGGGCGCAGCGACCTCCCCGCCCTCGTGTCGCAGCGGCCAGCGGGTGGTGGAGACGCAGTGGGAAGTCGGCAGCGCGGGCGCCGGGTCCCCGGCGGAGCGCGCGTCGCCGGAAGAGCCCGCGTCCCTGGAAGAGCGCAGATACCCCGAGGAGCCCGCGTCCCCCGAAGACCGCGCATCCCCGGAAGAGTCCGTGTCCCTGGAGGAGCCCGCGTCCCCCGAGGAGCGCGCGTCCCCGGAAGACCCCGCGCCCCCCGAGGAGCCCGGGGACCCCGCGCCTCTGCCTCCCGGCGTCGGGCCCGAGCACGGGGAGCCCGACCTGGTCATCGAGGTGTCGGGCCGCCGGCTGCGGGCGCACAAGGCGGTGCTGGCGGCGCGCAGCGACTACTTCCGCGCGCGCGCGTCGCGGGACGTGCTGCGGGTGCAGGGCGTGGGTTGGGCGGCGCTGCGGCTGCTGCTGGCCTACGCGTACAGCGGGCGCATGGCGGGCGTGCGGCCCGAAAACGTGGCCGAGGTGGTGGCCGGCGCGCGCCGCCTGCAGCTGCCCTGCGCCGCGCAGCGCGCCACCGACGCCGTGGCGCCACAGCTGAGCCTGGCCAACTGCTACGAGGTGCTGAGCGCGGCCAAGCGGCAGCGGCTGGCCGAGCTGCGCGACGCCGCCTACCGCTTCATGAGCGACCACTACCTGGAGGTGCTGCGCGAGCCCGCCGTCTTCGGGCGCCTGTCGGGCGCCGAGCGCGACCTGCTGCTGCGCCGCCGCCTGCGCGCCGGCCGCGCCCGCCTGCTGGCCGCCGCCCTGGGGCCGGCCGGGGAGCGCGCGGGCAGCCGGCCGCAGAGCCCGTCGGGGGAGGTGGAGGCCCGCGGCGAGGCCGCCGTCTACTGCCTCCACGAGGCGGCCGGCGAGTGGCGCGAGCTGACGCGGCTGCCCGAGGGCGCACCGGCACGGGGCTGCGGCCTGTGTGTCCTCTACAACTACCTCTTCGTGGCCGGAGGCGTGGGGCCCCCGGGGCCCGACGGCCGCGCGCGCCCGTCCGACCAGGTCTTCTGCTACAACCCGGCCACCGACCGCTGGAGCACCGTGCGGCCGCTGCGCCAGGCGCGCTCGCAGCTGCAGCTGCTGGCCCTGGACGGCCACCTGTACGCCGTGGGCGGCGAGTGCCTGCTCAGCGTGGAGCGCTACGACCCGCGCGCCGACCGCTGGGCCGCCGTGGCCCCGCTGCCCCGAGGCGCCTTCGCCGTGGCGCACGAGGCCACCACCTGCAACGGCGAGATCTACGTGTCCGGGGGCTCGCTCTTCTACCGCCTGCTCAAGTACGACCCGCGGCGCGACGAGTGGCAGGAGTGCCCGTGCAGCAGCAGCCGCGAGCGCTCGGCCGACATGGTGGCCCTGGACGGCTTCATCTACCGCTTCGACCTCTGCGGGGCCCGCGGCGACGCGCAGGCGGCGGCCGGGCCCGGAGGGGTCAGCGTGCTCCGCTACCACTGCCTGGCCAAGCAGTGGAGCCGCTGCGCCTCGCACCTGCGGCCCCCGGGCGCGCCGTCCGGCCTGCAGCCCTTCCGCTGCGCCGCCCTGGACGGCACCATCTACTGCGTGGGCCGCGCCGGCACCTGGCGCTTCGTGCCCCCGCAGGACGGCGAGCCCGGCGCGGACGCGGGCGCCGGCGGCAGCTTCGAGCCCGAGTCCCTGCGAGCCCCTTGGGACGCCCGGGGCGTGCTCTTCCCTTTCGTCCTCAACTTGCCGGAGAAGCCGGACAGAGGCGAGGAGGGTGCCGCGTAGGGCGGGCCCAGGCCACCTGGGCGTCTCCTTGGGCAGCCCTGGGACGAGGAGCTTCCCTTGGGCTGAGGTCCCAGCTGGGAAGGGGCGAAGGGAGCGGAGGAGGGGAGGGGAGGTGGGCGAGTGGGCCGCTGGCCGCGAGGATCGGTTAAACGCTTAAAAGGTAGAAGCCTGTCTTGGGGCCTTGAAGACTTTCTGCCATGCTGTGCTAAGGTCGGCTTCCCTATTCTGCATTCCTTTCTGCTTCGCTTTGCTTAATGGGGTCGATGGCGTGAGATGTAGGATGTGCGCAAATAGATAACTTTACAGATAAGACACAGGATATCTGAGGGAGAAGGCGATGGAATCAAAAGATTAAGCTTCAAGGAACAGTGGGTGGGGCCCGGAGTGAACCGCGGTGCGCCCAGGATGTATTGAGGGTGTACCCAGGGTTTACCTGGGCGTGCTCAGGTGTACCTGGCGTGCACGAACGCTGGGAGTAGAGTGGAGAGGAGCCCAGACTTGAACTCTGGCAGCTTGCTGCGTGATGAGAAGGCCCGGGGACAGCTCGGGCCACCAAGCCAGAGTGGGGACCCTAAAGTAGGCCGATGTGAACTCTGCTGGTGGGACCACTGAAAGAAGGCCACACTTTTTTGGCTTGAAGTTTAGAATTATAACTAACAAGTGAAGCTCTTAAAACCTTTCTAACTTAGTTTGAAAGTTCACGCCACCACGTGTTCAGGGTTTGGTTGGCTCAACTCGAAACTCAATAAGCATTAAAGACAAAATCTTTGATTACCAATATGATCTCCCGTCCAGTAGCGTGGGAGGTATTTCCTCTGTGGTGCCATAGATACCATGAATGGGGGAGCGCACACCCCCCAGCCCCCTCTGGAGCAGTTCCATCTCACTGTGTAACTGAGATGGGTGTTTAACATTTTTCAAGTTAAAGGATGTTAATAATTATATTCAATGATATAGTAATGATTGACTATTTGAATTTTAAGTCTTTGGTGACTAAATGTTTACCAAAGAACATGTCACGAATCGGAAAGCCGACCCGCAAGGGAGCTTGTCTATTGTAAAAGGAACCTTTGATAGCTGCTGTATCTGCTCAGCCATGTCCACATTTTATAATGGGTTGAAAGAGAGTATTATTCTAAAAAAAAAAAAAAAAAAGAAGGTTAAAATCACTTTTTCTGACAGTTCTAAAAACAAACATGCAGGCCCATTTTGAACCCATGACTTATGATGTTTTAAATATGTATTATGTAATTCCGGTGAGAAAAATTAATTTTTACAAGCATCATTCTAAGAAAATGTGGCAGAGTGACAATGAGCATATTGACATAAGGGGAAATAACATATATTTATAATGTAGTTTAGCAAGTAAAATACATTTTTCCAATTGTGAATTCCAAAATGCTCTGATAGAATTAACATGAAACTCACGACTTTGACAGGACGCGAGGATTAAAAACAAATTGATTAATCTTTCCTCATTTGTTATAGCATTTTACTTTCCAAACA
Organism: Equus quagga; assembly: GCF_021613505.1. Lineage (NCBI taxonomy): Eukaryota > Metazoa > Chordata > Mammalia > Perissodactyla > Equidae > Equus > Equus quagga. Next base: position 36,910,171 of record NC_060288.1, on the reverse strand, counting down.
TGTATAGACAGGGTTCACTATATATTGAGTTTAAGGATAAAATATATGCTCACAAATACAGGCAAACTAATTTGGACTCTGAATCCAATCCATTTTTTGATTATAAGAAGAAAAGTAGACATTGAAAGTTCCTGGAACATAATTAGATGAAATCATACATACGTTACTGTTACTTACTTGTTAACCCAGTGGTAGGAGTTGATATCTGTAGCAATCAGTGGGTAATTGGGAAATAGCTTATGCTTTTTGAAGAGTCTGTGGTTATGAAAGTTATAAGACAAGTATGTTTAGAAATGATCAGCTTGAATCGTATGCATGTGCCAGAGGAATGGCATTCACGGTTTCAGTTGCAGTGTGTTCTGGGGACTTGTGTGCTTGCTCATGAACTGAGGGATATCTTGGCAACTTGGTTAATCATCTTGGGAAAGAAAAGCAGACTTCATAGTGCCTGACTTTATTGGCCATTTATTGCAGTAGACTGGGAAATTGTGGTAGAAAAAAAACTTACAGCAAGAGGAAACAAATCATGTTCTTTTAAAGAAATGTACATTTCATGTTGTAGTACATCTTTCTCTAGAATTTTATTATTTATGCCAAAACATTTGTATGAAATAGGACCAGACTAATATTTTCATTCCTTACATTTCAAATCCGTAAACTGTTATCACTGTTGACTTACTTGAGGAGTCGTTCCTCTGATGTTTATCGTTTAAAATCCTGAAAGTGGGTTTCCAAAGTAAAATGGTTCCCCTAAGAGAAATATTGATGTCAGGTGTGGACAGCCACACACCAGCAACGCCCAGCTGGAGTTTTTGTATATTATTTTATCATTTAATTTGATAAAAGAATGCCTGTGCCAGACATAGCATCACTTCCTCTGGGAACTGGGTTCCAAGTCCCAGGGATTTGTCAAATGAAATACACAGGAAACCTCAGGATAAGTGAAAGGATGTAGGCTATTAGAGATCATATTTCTAAGTAGTAAGATCACATAAAAACAAACACCAGGGGACCTGGCATGCCATGAGGACCACTTTATTTTTCTTTTTGGGGCCAGTACCGGGGGCGTGGAGCCAGAAGGGTTTACATCAATTAAACAGAAAAGGCACCTCCTTCACGGCAGTTGGTTTGGAGGAGTGCTGGGTGGAGGGGAGAGGCAGGCATTGCTGAGACTCGCCCCAAGGTCTGATGTTCTGAGAAGGATCTTTTCGTATTCAATGTGATGTTCTAAGTCTGATACTATTCAGAAAATCAGTTGGTACAAAATATTCCTGGTCATCGATCAGTCAAGAGTCAAATGAAGCTAATGCATTTATGACATCCATCCATAATTCTTATAAAATTAGGCAACCCACGCACAGTGACATTTCCAAATACTGGAAAGAACCAGTGACATTTTCAGGGGAAACTGGTATGCACAAAAGCTTGATCTTTTGGTTAGTTGACAAACAATGACTTTTGTACTGTCAATCAGGGTTCATTTGGAACCCAAAGGAAGGGGCTTAAGATGTCTTGATTTTCTTTCTGTTTTTATTCCTGGTCTTGGGAACAACCCCCACACTAGCGCGGACTCTTAGCGACTTTGTGGAGCTGGGTTTGGAACTTATTTGATTTCTGAGTGATGGTGGCAACTTTTCCTTTGAGAGAATGTGTCCTGTGGAAATTCTTTTGCTACTTAGTTAAATCTCTTACCTGTAACCATCTTGCTACAAATACTTAGGTAAGAAATGAATCCTCTGCTTCATTTCTGTTAACTTCTGGTGTCACCTTCATAATTCTGGTGGCAGCTGTGTAATCTGTTGGTTTCTTGGGTAACTTCCTGTAGCAGATTTTGAAATGGAATGTGTCCGAGGTCTTTTTGCCTTTTCTTAAAGTCAAGAAAGTTTTAGGACATCATCTGTTGTAACAGCTTTATGGGGCAAATGCAAACAAAAGTGCTGTTTTGTGTTCTGTCTTATTTTAGATGCTTTCCTAGTTTATAAAATGTCTTATTTTGGTGTTTAAAAAAATCAGCGTTCTTATTTTCCCCCTTTCCTCTGCAGTATTATTTGTGAAAAGATATGAGAGCTAAAAATGGAAACGTGCACGTGTTTTGGTTGTATCTGAATTTGTCAGAAGCTGCTTTCTCTACACCTTGTCCACCCCTAGGCCGATGCCTGGACCACACCGCTCCTGCTTTCCAGGCAGGAGCTGGCAAAGGCAGGCTCTCTCCATGCTTAGTGAGTCGGTTTGAAATGGATTGAAATAAAAAGCTAGCTGTGTCCTCCTGTGAGGTTAAAGCTCCTCCGAAGCTTTTTAAAGCTGTAAGACAGCCCTGCAGTGTTGCCGTTTCTCTAAGACGAACCTTCCTGTTTCAGGCGCACACCAGGCCGGCCGATGCTGTCTATGCGGTTAATGTATTTATTAATGGTTCAGGTTTTAAGTCCAAGGCACAAATACTGTAAAACCTCATATGTCTGTCCGTTTATGCCAAGATGAAATAAATCATTGGAATGCCAGTGCTCCTGACGTGTGTGCAGCGGCTGCTCGTCTTTCTCCCTCTCTGCCGCAGAGCATCCGGCAGGCGTCCCCTCTCGGAAATGGGCTCACTGGGGCTGGGGAGGTTCCCGCGCTGCCCACGAGGCTGGGGTGGTGACTCTGGAGGGTCCTTACAGCTACAGTGCTGAGGCAGGGCGTCCCTTCCTCCCCCTAAAGACGCATGGATGCCTCTGCCCTCTCCCTCCCACTCTCCCCATCCCCTCGCCAGCAGGTGGTGGTGGCCGGGGCTGCGCTGCCTCCTGGAGAGGCCGGTGCTATAAGCGTGGACACGGTGCAGCGTAGTTGTGTGGCCACAGGAGGAGACGGGAACGCGGCTGGGAGGGAGGAAGTTAATTCTACTCACAAGTCCCTGAGGGGTCAGTGCACACAGGCAGGCCTCAGGGGGAGCCCGAGTGATGGTCAGGGATGCAGGAGCGGGAGCCAGGGGACAGCCAGGCCCACGCCTTTCCTGGGATTTCTGTGGGAAAGGCAAGGCAGAGCAGGGTGAGCAGCTGGCTTCGGCTGCTGTGAATGGTCCTGGGGGCTTGGCGCTGTCAGGACCCCGGAGTTAGGTGGGGCGGTGTTGGCTGGTGGCTGAGGTTGGATTCGGCATGGGGCGGGGGTCTATGCTGGGCGTGGGTTGGGTTTTTCTGAGAGATGCGCTCCAAGCCCTTCGCTGTCTCTAAGGGCTCCTTAGTCTTGAGAGCCACAGTCTCTCCTGAGCCAGCAAACTTCTTGAGATGTCAAACATCGTACACCAGAGACACCAAAAAATGCAGTTATCACAGCTGTCTGTTCCACCCCCATCTCCCCCTGGAGAGGGTTTGGAGGGGCTGACGGCACGTCAGGTGACAACATCAGGGCGCGTTCACGGGCTTTCCTGGGGCTCCTTTCCCCTCTTGTGAGCAACACTGCATCCCACTAAAATCCAGAAGTGCGTCCAGTTTGGGCCTGAGGGAGCTAAGGCCCATTTCCTCCTGCTGCCTGCCCCACCCCACAGTTCAGAATAAATTGAGAACTAGGCACCATCATCAGACAGACAGAGACCGAGGTCCCCTCTTGTTACCAGCACAGGCAGGGTAAGACAGGGGGGTTTAGGGTGATTTGCCAGGTGGGCTCGTGCATGCCACCTGAGTCAGGTCACAAGCGACATCACACTCTGCAGGCCTCTGGTGAGGAGGCCGGGCCTGCAAATCCACATGAGTGGCTGTGTTGTATGTATTTTTATTTTCAGTATATCATGATGTTCTGACATCTTAAAAAACCCTCTGGCTGGGAGAGACTGCCCTTCACAGCTGGCCGATCCTCAGAGACAGCAGACGGCCCAGCCTGCAACATGCCCACTGACAACCCAGAGCCGGCCCCTCCATCTCCCCTGCACCCAGGAGGCAAGATTCCTCTGCCTTCATCATCCAGGGCCAGGTGCCAGGCAGCCAGGACCACCCCAATCACCCAGACCCCAAGGAAATTATTCAAGCCAGCCAGTCTGAGTGCTCCCCAGCCCGGCCTGCCTTCCCGTGGGAACCCCGGGAAAGGCCGTAGCCTAGGCACTCCCCAACTCCTGTCTTCTGCCTCCTGAACAAACTGGGGTGTCCCCCCAACCCCCGCTCCTGGCCCTGCTTGGTGAGCTGTGCCTCTCGTTTCTAGGGGAACTGTGAGCAACATGGAACTTCTCTTTCAGTGGCATTGATTTCTCGGTCACCTTTGTAAATCAGGACCCGGCACAGTGGGCGTGAAGAATGCCTGCTCCTCACAGGGGCAGATCCCAAAGAGAGAACCAGAGCGTGCAGGAAAGGGGCTCCTCCCACAGCACGGCTCAGTTACTCACCCCTCTTCCCCTGGGGCGAAGGCACAGGGAGGCTGCAGAGGGAGACCAGGAATACGACCCTCAGACATCTCCTCTTCGCAGAACCAGAGGAGTGGAGACCGCGCATCTGTGCTTTGGGGCAGCAGCGGACTCTGCTTCCGTGTGAACCCGGGAGGTGCCTGCACTTCAGCGCCTGTCCGGGCAGAGGGAGGAGCTCCTCCAGAGCCTGTCCGCTGTGCGCTCTGTGTTTACGTTCGGGGTTGGAGTTGCATGAGTGTGTTAAACACAGGTCACTGCAGACAAGGTTTCCAGTGGTCCTCACTCTGATCCGCTGCCTCGTGTGGACTCTCCAGTGGCAGCTGCTTTCTGGGAGAGACCTGCGTGGGTCTGAGATGCAGCAGGGCAGCGAGGGATGGGTTAGGGCCCCAGCACCAGTGCCCCAGCAGTTCACAGCACCCGGATCCTTTCCAGACTGAGGAGGTCTCATGCACACGATGGAGAGATGGCCTGAAACCCTGGAGAGAAACGGTTCTGGGACGATGTGCAAGGTGTGGCCCTGATGGGTGAGAAGGCAGATGGCAATCTTGACCGGATGTGCCTTTGGGTCTGGACCACTGCTGACACGGTGAGGAGAGGGCGTGTTCTCGTGGGCATCTCATTCTTCATCAGCTGGAAACCCGGTGGTCTCGTCACACCCAGCCCCCCTCCGAGTCTCAGACTCAGTTAACCTCCTGCGAATGGAGAGTTCGAGGAAACATTTGTAGACCCAAGCATTTGTCTTTTCAGTTTGCACTCAACATGAGTAAGGGTGCAAGTATTATTGCTAATTTGTAAGGATTCTTTAAAAAAATAATTTTTCCCCTCTTTAAATCTTTATTTTTCATGAGGGTGGGGAAGAATGTTGCTGACAGAGTATTCTTGAGCTAAGAGTGCTGAGAGAAGCTCACGGACCTGCACTTGCTGTCTTTCATAGTTTCTTTCACAGCATTTTCTTCTGCGAAAATATAATGACGTCTGAACTTTCCTGTAGCTTTGACTTTTTTCCCTGCTGAGTTTTGGGATTTTGATAATAAACTAGAATGATTTTCTTGGCCTTTGGCATCTTTTCAATTAGATGTAATGGCACAAAACACATGGGCTTTTCCAACTGAGGTGATGAATCTCGTAATAAAAATTGGGGCAAATGAAGGATGCGGGAAAAGTCACAGAAGTCTAATATTCTCGCCCAGTGAGAAAGGAGGATTTTTTTAAACCTCTTCAGACAAATGAAATTAAATGTTTTTATTTATTTATTTGGTTTTTGGTGAGGAAGATTGGCCCTGAGCTAACATCTGTGCCCATCTTCCTCTATTTTGTATGTGGGATGCTTGCCACAGCATGGCTTGATGAGCAGTGTTTAGGTCTGTGCCCGGGATCTGAACCTGCGAACCCTGGGCTGCCAAAGTGGAGCACGTGAACCCAACCACTTACGCCACTGGGTCGGCCCCTTATGTCTGTTTTTATAAAGAAGAATTCACTGTGCTCAGTCCTTGGGAGATCATCGACGGGGCATTAAAGACCTTCCTTCGGGACTCCACTTTGCTGGTGGCCAGTGTCCCCACCCTGTGGTGTGAACAAGGGTGATCTGGGCACTGTTGGGCGGATGCCTGACAAGTGGCTCAGGAGGATGCATAGGTCTTGGAAGATGCCTCCAGGCATTCCAGCAACAGAGATTAAGCGATTGAATGTGCACAGCCATTTCCCAAATAATTCATGCGATAAGCTCATTGTTGGAGTGTTTCAGAGGGTGGGATTGATCATTGTTAGCTGGTCATCAGTGGTTTAAACTCCGTAAAGCTGTCCTCCGATGGTGGTTGTAACTTGGCAGAACAAACCGCTGGAGAGGGATCCTTAGCAGCCCGTTTCGAGTTGCAGTTCTGTCTCCTGCCAGCCGTGTTGTCCAGGACAGACGCCTGAGCCTTGTTAACTGTCATGTTTCCTAATTTGTAAAGTATGGACGACAACACCCTTGAGAGCGTTTACGAGACCAGGCTTGTGCAAACACCCAGTGAGCCAATGAATCTCCAACCTCAGAGTCCGGGAGAACCACTTTGGGAACTTTGTACAAACGTGAATTCCTGTGTCTCAACATGAGAGATTCCCATCTAATACGTCTGAGGTAGAGCCAGGATATCTTAACAAACACCACAGTAATTCGGAGGCTAATGGTCATGTTGCCCCACATGGTTAAAACCCCTCTCATGGGCTGACCTGGTGGCACGTGGTTAAGTTGTGTGCTCTGCTTTGGCAGACCGAGGGTTTGCTGGTTCGGATCCCGGACACAGACCTACACACCACTTATCAAGCCACACTGAGGCGGCGTCTCACGTAGACGAATTAGAATGACCTACAACTAGGATATCAGCATAGTGTTTTTTGGAGACACCCACGTTGTTGAGTGCATCAGTAGTTTGCTTTTTTGTAACTGAATTTTGAAAGGTCATTGCTCAAAATGGATACAGTGTTTAAAGTTTTGTGGCCGACAGGGTAACTGTGGGACTATAGGACACACTGGCTAGTTACGGTGGCATCCTCTGAGGGACTGGAGAGCAGAATTTCCCTGGCTGAATTGTTGTCAACTGATGATAAATGACAACATTGATGTCCATGTCCCCCTAGGATCTTGTGAGCTCTTTATACCAAGAATACCTAAATTCTCCCATAGATTTGTCAGATTTTAGCTCCCAAAGGGTGTTAACTGTGCAACTGAGTAGATTTCCCTTTTCCCTGTACTGCAAAGTTCTCAGCCAAATTTGTGCCATTCACTAGGGGGTGGGCAGACCTCGTCGTTGGCCCTGACCGAATTCCCGGCCCTGCCTTGTCCCCTCACTGCTTCCTTTCTGCTGCCCTGTGTGTAACTCATGCTATTTTGTCATATTTTAGGTATTCTTAAAGGCACACAAAAACCACCCTGTAATAAAAAGGGGGCAGCTCACAAATAAACTCAATAACTAGAACCGAGTTGGGTTTCTCCCCAAAACACGCAGCAGCCGTGACATTTTATGGCACGCCGTCTCCGTGAAGCACACCACCAGGCATTTAAAAATTATTTCAAAGCACTCCAGGATCGAATGCTTTCCTCTCGAAGTGAGCAGCTTTAAAACACTAGCTGTCACTGGCTGGACGTCCCCGTCAGATGCCAGATTAGGCTTCACACACGTCTCCTTCAAGCCTCTCAGACATTTTGTAGGGCAGGTACTCAAACTCAGCGAGATGAGGTAATTTCAGAGCTCTGCCTTCTGCAAATCAGCAAAGGTGCCGTCTCCTCTGAGGGAGCTGAGCTCGGCCCCCACCCGCCCCTCGGAGGTGCCCTGGGCGAGGACATGCTGCATGTGCGTGCACAGCTTCCCTGGCTCAGCACGACGTTCCAGGGGGCGGTCGCCTCCGATCCGGGTGTGAGTGACTCCAGAGCTGCATGCAGACCCCGTGCACGCTGGACTTTGTCCCTTAGGGACCCAGGGGATAAGACTTGCCTTCCGAGTGCCTTGAAACCTTCTCCAAGTGTTGACCAACTGGTGCATTCACTCAACAAACATGACTGAGTATCTACCCAGGGCCGGGTGCTGCTCTGGGTGTTGGGGCTGCCCCCACGAGCACAGCCCACAGCCCTGCTAGAGCTGTTCCTCCTGGACAGAGAGGACACGCCACCGTCACCACAATGAGGCGAATGTGCACGCCTTCCCCGGGCGTGACCCCATGGCCGTCCACTGTCCACCCCTGTGGTCATGGGCTCCTTGCACATCCAGGAATCAGTCATCAAGCGTCCTTTACACTCAGCCAGGAGCAGTCGGCTGCGCCCAGGGCCAGCGAGCAAACTAGAAGTTTACCCGCTGTGGTTGATGCTCATGGGCTGAGCAAGCTCGTCTGAGAGGCCGGACAGTACATGGGCGAACCTACTGCTGCTGACTGTGAATAGACGACTCAGTCCTCTCTGTGCCTCAGTTTCCCTGACTGCACCGTGGGGAAACTCACAGTAACCCTCCTCTAAACATGGAGCAGAATAGTGCTCTCCAGGGTGTTACCTGTTATGATCACGGCCCTTTAACAAGCAGGAATTGTGCACTAACCACAAAAGAAAGTGTCACTCTCCAGAAATCTCTGGATTTTCCGACTTCATTCACAGACTACAGTGGTAAAGATGATAACATTAAACAGAGTTCACAGTGAGTTCTCTCGTCTCACAAGGAGTCAGAAGGGCCCAGGAGAACAGAAGGAATCATTGTTGAGCCGTCTGTTCTGTCCATGTGGTGAGGGTTGGGTTAGGACTGTTGGACCTGGTGGAACTTTGTTGATCATTCAGTCATTCAGCAACCACTTCTGTATCTCCTGAGCACCAGCCCTGAGCTCTGAGCTGCCCCAGCCACCCCTCCATTAACAGAGCAAAGTGCCCGCCAAGCAAGGGCCCCAGAGTTGGACAGGACCCAGGGCCATGAGTCTGGGCCTTTCTTCTTCTGACCCCTGCAGGAGCCCCTGGTCCTCATCTCCATGAGGACTCTATTCTCCCTGCTTTGAGCCCATCTGAGGCCCTTCCCTCCCCTGGGCAGCCCCTCTCCTGTAGCCTGATGATACTTCCTCCTCTCGGGGTGGCCAGCCCGTGCTCCCGGGATGCTGTCTGACCCCCGGCCACATCAGGCCTGGCTCCACACACAGGGGACCATCCTCCTCCTCCTCGGGGCTTTCAGCTCCCTAGCTAACACCTGGGAGAGTAGGTCTGCCACTTCCAGGCACTCATAACGATCACTGTTCCAGGAGGAGATGGAAGTATGAACAGAGTTGCCTAGCTTTAGAATTTAACTGGCACAAATTCCAAAGGCTGAACTAGCCTGGATTTAAAATCAGTGGAGAGGGTCCCACATGAATCTCACCGTCTGGCTTTTGTTATCACTCTGAGTGTGTGGCCTGAGGGACGACCCCATTCCTGGGATGTGCCTGTCACTCCTCCATTCAGACTCTCTAGCAGATGTTAACACGCCCTGGGAGAGCCCCTGCCCGCAGGGCTCCACGAGCTCCATCACCCTCTGTGCTTGCTCCCCACGTCCACCCGCTGCACTCTTGCCCAGGCCTCCGCTGTCTTCCTGTTCCTCCCACGGGCCCAGCTCGCGCCTGCCCCACAGCCTTTGCACTGGGGTCCTCTCTGCCTGGGCTCCTGGCCTCCTGTCACCCACGTCTTACCCAGAAGATGGCCTCTGACACTAGCCTTCCACCTCTCCATCCTGGCCACTCTCTGTCACTCGGCCTGTTTTGTTTTTCTTGATGGCTCCTGTTCATCTCTCATTAGATCATGTCTTTGTTATTAACGTACAATTAGACCGTGTCTGTATTGTTATCGTCTGGTTCTATCAGGTCTTTGTTATTGACATCCATTTAGATCATGTCCTTATTGTTAACGTCCAGTATATCAGGTCTTCGATCTTATTATCCAGTTATGTCGGGTCTTTATCATCAATGTCCAGCATGTCATGTCTTTGTGGGTTTGCAGCTGCGGTCTGCCCTCCTCACTAAAACAACCTGCACGAAGATATGGGCCACGTCTGTTCTACTCCTGGGTCCCCAGATTCTCGGTCGGTGCCCGCAATGTGGCACTCAGCACGCGTTTGTGGAATTGCTGAAACCACAGATGAATGAATGAGGTGCTCTCAGGGGGGTGCGTTTATGAATTCCCCACCGCTGGGCACGAGTTAGCAGAGAAGTACTTACCGAGGGAGACTCGTGCGTGGTCCCTGCCCTGAGGGAGGTTACGAATATTGCTGCTCCAACAAGAGGGACATGTCACCTTCCGAGCCACTTGGTATTTATCTATAAAAACCCATTCCCAGAACGATCTTTTAAGAGGCACATGAGCATAGAGTGTGTTATTTTAGTAAACAGGCTCCCAATCATTTTGTAGGAGAAACTGCCACAAACCAAACCCTGTCAAGTAGATGCGCTCCTGTCTTTCACATTTTTTGTTCATTCTTTCTTTGCTCCCCATTTCTCCGTTTCCATATTCCTGTGCTTATTGTTCCACAGCATCCTGACCCGGAGCCGACCCCTCTGGTGAGCACAAAGGATGAACGCGCCCGCGTGCACAGTCTAAGGAACGTCCTTGTGGTGCAGCGTCACGCGGCCGGCCAGGGATGAGCTGGTCTCAGGAGTGCATTTTCTAGACAAGCTTACTTCGTAGACAGCCATACATTTTAAAAAATCCCTTCTTTAAAAGGATTATTCCTCGTCAGTGTTTCCTACTCGCATTGGTTTTTATTTTGTGTAGATGTGATTACATTGTATAAACAGAGTTGTGTGAATGGAAACTTCCTAAAACGTAATGCTGGGAAATATCAAGTTTTCTCTAAAAACTCAAATTCACAGTGCCTGACGGGTAAGTACTACTTTTTAAAGGTGAATGATGTATCAAGTCTGTGGAAAGAGAAATGGGCGTGAATTAGTTTAATCGGTACAACCGCACGGGAAGTCTGTTGTTTCTTATAAAGGGAACATTTTTTTTTTTTAAAGATTGGCGCCTGAGCTAACAACGGTTGCCAATCTTTTTTTTTCTTTCCTGCTTTATCTCCCCAAATCGCCCTGGTACATAGTTGTATATCTTAGTTGCAGGTCCTTCTAGTTGTGGCATGTAGGATGCCGCCTCAACGTGGCCTGACGAGCAGTGCCATGTCCGCGCCCAGGACCCAAATCGGCGAAACCCTGGGCCCGCAGCAGCGGAGCGAGAACTTTACCCCTCAGCCAGGGTCCGGCCCCTAAAGGGAGCTTGTTAAAGAGGCGTAGCAACTGCCCGGGGGGTGTTAGCTGATGGCCGCAGAGCAGGACCCTGAGGAAGGGCGGGGGAGCTGGGCTCCCACTAAGGGGATGTTTCCTCAACAGATGAATCCTTTTATCATATTCAGGGATAGGAAATGAACATTGAAAAAATGAATGTGAACTTAAAATTCACCAGGAAACAGCATATGTTTCCTTACACTGAGATATGGCCTTAAAAAAAAGAAAACAGATAGAAGGAAAGGAAGCCAAAATTGGACCCTAAGCGAGACTGTTGAAACCTGAGTGACGATGACGAGGTGGTACCGATTCCGGACACACTCAAGAAATGGCAACAGAGAAGTGAGGTGCCCAAGTGAGACACAAGCAAGAAACACCACAGGTGCACAGGACGGCTGCACGGGTCGCACAGAACAGGACACACGCTATGAAATGCATGGCATGGATAGTACGGCGTTCCCCCAAAAGCCTGTAAAATGAACGCGGGTTTTAGACTCAGAATTGGGCGGGTTAACGAAATTTACGTGAACTGTGAACTACCACAGACAGCGGGAGACTTCAGAATAGCTTGCAGCCTCGATGTCTGTGATGTCCCAGTGGACTAAGCGTTTGGCAGGCATACGTGTAAAGAATTATCATGTAGATTCCAGACCAAGAATGCCATTTTCCTGAGAACAGGCATCCAGTCCTTACACACGATCACCATCATCGATCACCTGTAGTCTTAAAAGCGCGTCTAGAGGACATCCTGGGAACCCCTGTCCCGCCCCCCCTCCGACAGCAGGGAAGGAGCTGAGCTCCCCTCCCATTTGTGCAGAGATGATGGGGACGTAAAGGGAGACGAAGGAGCAGGGACAGGAGAGCCAGAGGACCATGAAACACTGCAGGGGGTGGGTCAGCGTGGATGCCCCGAGGCCGCTGTGTCCGCTGCAAAGATTGGAGTTCAGACTCCACCATCCCACAGAGAGCGGGAGACAGAGGCCACGTCCTTCCTGATGGTCTGTTTCAAAGGAATGGCTCTCAGGTCCTTGAGAAAGACATTCCTGGGGTGTGGGAGGTACACTGACATCTCAAAGGGACAGAGGGAGCATTGTAAGTCCTCGTTAGTAGATGTTCTAAGAAAGGTCAGGGGCCGACGGTCAGGTGTTGGCTGAACCAACAGTGAATTCTCCTGGCAGTGCCGAGCTTTCTCAGGCCGGCAGTTCAATGGGGTCTGGGGTTCTCCCGGGACACAAGCTCCTGGGGCAGTGGCCAGGCTACAGTTCGGTGGAAGTCCCAGAGCCGGGTTTGGACAGAGTCCTCGAGTGCCGAGGGTCCTGCAGTTCTCGAGCAGACTGGGTAGCTCAACTGGGGTAGATGCTCAGAGACCAGTGAGATTAAACCTTAGTCCACTGGTTTTTCTGCAGATTTGACTTGAACCTTTCTCATGCCTTCTGAAAGCATTTTCTTCTGTTTCCGTGGTATCGTTTGGACACCCTCTAAAATTCAAGTGGTAATGGTATAATTGGGCTTACATATACAATCAAAGAAAAAAATTTAATATATTAAAAATATGCATCACCTCCTTCACTGTGACTTCAGTGTCCTGTAGTCCGTTAACTATATTGCATACACCAAAACAGGCTGCTGTGTTTTCTCTCGGATTTTGGACATCTGGCCCCACTGGAATAATATATGAGAAACTTGATATAAAGTCTGCTAAATTAAAAATGCTGTTTCCTTCTGACGGCTTTCCTGGGAATCCCGAGGTCAAGAGTTAGGTTCTACTTCCAGCTAAAGAGCCGCCCAACAGCTGTTGCTATTTAGAAAGTGTTTACTCTTAAAAATGGGATGTGATTTCGTGATTCCAGGGGTAACTCGGTTTGCCTCACAGACCCATGCGGTCACCTCTGTGCTCCAGCGTCAGCCTCCTCCACGTCTGTGGGACGACTAAGGTGGCATCACTCGGTGTCTTTTTAACCATTCCCCCCACCCAGCGGGAAGGAGCACTACAGAGTCATCTAGAAAGATGGTAAGAAATTGTAAAGTGTGGTTTTCACAAGGGCAGCAACGACCTGGAAACTCCTTTAGTGCAGGCCCACCAACAGGAATCAATCTGCAGAGGTTCAGAGGGAGCTGACAAAGTAACAGCAATGTTCAGAGAGAGAGAGAGAGAGAGAGAGAGAGAGGGGGCGGGGGGGGGAGGGTTGACACAAAGTAACAGCAATGTTCAGAGGGAGCTGACACAAAGTAACAATGTCTCCAACTTCCCCACTTTCTTCTTTCTGTACTTTTCTGCTCTGCTGTCTCCAGCTTCCTTTCCTTCCAAGGATTTTTATAAATGATACCACTGATTGCCAGGGCAGGATTCTGTACACAAGACGCTTTTTTCCTTTCCATCTTGCTTGTCACAGATTACCCTCTGCAAATGCTGAGAAACAGAAAAACAGGAGGGATAGGCGTCTATTGTCTGTCTTTGTGTGTGTGTGAAAGTGACTGTGGGAATCTGGCCGCCTGCAGCAGACAAAGGCCCTTTCTCTCCGCTGGCCTCTGGTCTGAATTTCCTCTCTGTTTCCTCGGTTCCAGTGGGATGGTGTCCAGGGAACAAATGGGAAAACTCTTAGTGGCCTCTGCTGCTTGAAGAGGTCATTGCAGTGGAGAAAAGAACACTTATTTGTTAATTCCTTACACTTTTTGTTAACAATGAAAGGGTTTTCTTTGATGTTGCTTACTGTATCTTTTCAGAAGAAGGTGAAGGTGGGAATCATTTGTGACTAGAGTCATGGAGGTCATTCTTTGACCTTTGGTCCTGAAGAATGGATGACCCTATGGCTATGTGTCTCTGTCTGTCTGTCTCTCTTTCTGTGTCTTTCTCTGTCTAGTTACTAATCATTTATTTGACACAATTCAAATGCCCCTCTGTTTGGGTTTAATGCACCAGAGTTCAAATTCTAGGAAAGGATGGATCATATAAAAGCGTCAGAAGTTGTTACTTCAACAAATATTGAGTTCCGACTGTGCGCTGGGGGAGCGGAGATGAATCAGCTGCAGACCCACAGCCTAGCCGGGCGCAGATGTGGGGATGACCCTGTGCGGCAAGCAGGCCGGGCGCAGAGCTGTGTCTGGGCCGCCGCATGACTGGGCGTGGGGAAGATCAGAGAAGGCTTCCTGGAGAATGCGGTACCAAGCCAGGTGGAAGATGGATGCTGGGACACCGCACACACGCTTCGGGGGCTGCTGCCAGGGCCGGAGCCTGGCAGGTGTGTGGAGCGCACGGTTAAGGATGGCCGGCTGTGGGTCGGTGTGCTTCTGGGGAGAGTGTGAGGGGTGAATGGGACGAGGAGGTGGAGACAGTGGGGTTACCAAGGGCCAGCTCTGAAGCAGCATCAACCTTTAGGAAGGTGACTCACTTCACAAGCTGGGGGGAGGGGGGATGGAGCTGGGGGGCTGCGCTCCGTGCCCTCAGGAGCCCAGGAAGCTTAGAGCCAGGAGAACATCACTATCACAGGGGTCCCCAGGCTTGGACCAAACACACCCTAGGGCAGCTCTGGCGGCTGATTCTTACCTACTTGACACCTGTTTGGAGGAGTTCTTTCCTAGAGGTTGTGTTGACACTGCGGCGAGGCCACAGCGGGAGGAAGTGTGGGTGTGAGGCTGTGTGCGCAGGCTCCTGTGGGTCTAGGGAAGGGCTGTCCTTGGAGCCGAGGCCCCCAGAGACAAGGGCTGGTGGGGTTTCAGGTGCAGAGGCCCAGAAGAGGAAAGGTCCCCTGGAAGACGAGGGAAGTGCTGAGCTCCATCTTCTGGAGAAAAAGCAAACTTTCAGTTACTGTGATTGTGTGAGAGACAAGAGTCAGGGACCAGACACCTTCCCCACTGCTCCAACATCCTCTTCCTCCATTTCCCCATAAAACCCTGGACGCGGAAGAGCCTGTGTGCCCATCCACAAGGTGGCAGAGCAGTGGAAGCTGGGACACTACATGCCACTGAGGCTCCTCTGAGATGCTGAGTCTGGGATCGCCCTTTGGGTCATTGCTTCCTATTTCTTCCAGCTCTTTGTCAGGAACCCCAAACCCACTACATTCCAGCTTCACTGGGACCCCCAATCCATCAATGCCATCATTTCTCCTTTTCCACTGGCCTCTCCAGGCTACACCTGTGTTCACATCAGCACAGGGTGTGGTCTACCAGCACAATTTCCACCTTCCTCGCGTGCCCCACTGCCTCGCTTCTCTTTTCTCCAATCTTCTTTGGTAAAGTCCACAAATCCAACATCACCTCTTCTCTGTCTACCACCAGGAAGCTGAACGTTCCTGGAGAACACAGCCCCACAGAACTGCTTTTAAATTCATTATTTCAAGGTCAAGAAGGTGCCGCCTTTTGCTTTTCCTCCCTGGTCTGTGCTGGGTCTTAATTTATAAAGGTGACTGGGCCACGCCATGGGGAGGTGAAGGCCACTGAAAGAAGAGTTCATGTTACTCAGAGTTCCTCTAGAAACAAGAGGCACCAACGCCAGGCGGGGCCACATGGGGAGCACTGGGGTCGGGAGGCAGCAGACAGGCGCGTGGGGAAGAACTGGGCCATGGCCTTTCCCGGGGTTCCCACAGGAAGGCAGGCAGGGCAGGGGAGCACTCAGACTGGCTGGATGGAATCGTTTCCTTGGGTTTGGGCTTTAGGCAGAGGACTCTCGCTGCTGGGCACAGGGCAGGTGGAGGGGCCAGCTCTGGTGGCTGGCACCACATGGAGGACAGGCCCCCTGCTGGGCCCTTTGCTGACTCTGAGGATTGACTAACTAGGTGGGAAAGTCTCTACCAGCCAGGAAGGTTTCTAAGATGTCAAAATAGCATAATAGACAGAAAAAAATTAAAAACACAATGAATACACTCAGAGAACAGCGAGTTACATCTTCTCTTTTCTCAGCTTTGACTTACCAGCCACCACCTCTGTGTCCTGCTGTCTGTCGTGGAGAAAGCAGGGGTGCTTTGTCTTCCTGAGACCAAACCCGCGCATCCCCACAGAGGCCTCCACCTCCTTGTCTCTCATTCCCTCTGAGGACACCTTGCTCCTCCTTTTGCCCCACGTTTTGCTCTCGATGGACCCCAGTCCCCATCCCAAAGCGTCCTCTCCGAGGGGCCCCTCCTCGCTGATTTCAACCACGGCACGTTTCGATTCTCCTTCCTAGCATTTGTCACAACTTGTCATTGTCCTGTTTAATTATTTATAAGCAAAACCAATGATTAGAAACTCTTATTTGTTAATCAAACTGAGCAGTATTCAATTGAGCACATCTTAATCCATCAATTTATTATTGACTTTATTTTCAGCCCATCCTACTAAACTGGAAGCTCCTTGAGATCACAAACCACTTCAGTGGTTTTCATTTTTGACTCCCAGGGCTTTTCACATGACTGGTGGCTCAGCTACGATGTGGGTTTAGCTGCGGATAACAGATACTGATCAACCGCGGCTTCAGCAGTTTAGAAGTTGGTGTCCCTCTCATGTGGTGGAGCAGAAACAGCTTCGCATTCTGAGCCACAGGGTGGAGGAGGGAAGGAGGGCAGACATCCTCCCTTTAAGGACACGTAATCTGGCCCCACATGTCGTGCGTGCGATGACATTGCCGTCTCAGGCTGCACCTGCTGAAGGGCAGTGGCCGGCCCTTTGCTCAGCATCCCATGGAAGACGGAGAAGTGATGGCAGGCAAGGCTCTGAGGCTCTGCTGTGGAAGTCACCATGCGTCCTGCATGAACAAATGAGGGGGACGCGCACAGGGTTGTTGGACAGACTTGAACGCCGCTGTTGTGACCGCACGCAGTGGCATTGACTGAGGCAAACAGCGTCAGCCATGTGTTTCAGCACTTTCTGCCCTTCCACACCCATCCACCCTCCTTCCCCTCCGTTCCTGAGATGTTTGGCATTACAAGTCCAGCATTCTTTCCATTATTCATTATTTCTAGCTGGAAAAGATGGAGGCTGTCTTAGTCAGGGTTTTCCAGAGAAACAGAGCCAATAGGAGACATATTTATTTCTAGAAAGACATTCATTATAATGCTCACACGATTGTGGGGGCTGAGGGGCCCATGATGTGCCTTCTGCCAGCTGCAGACCCAGGAAGGCGGTGGTGTAGATGCCGGGCAGTCTGAAGGCTGAGAACGGGAGGGCGAGGCCAGAAGACCGATGTCCCAGCTCACGCAGGGAGAGGAGCGGATCCTCCCATCCTCTGCCTTTCCGCTCCATTCCGGCCTCGGTGGATTGGGCGATGCTGCCACACTGGGGAGGGAGGTCTTCACTTAGCCTACTGATTCACACAGTCATCTCTTCCAGAAACAGCCTCACAGACACACCCAGACATGCTGTGCTGCCAGCTCTCTGGGAGTCCCATGGCCAGTCAAGTGGACATATAAAGTCAACCATCACAGAGGCAGGTATATTGAACAGGACCACAGCAGCCACTGAGCAGTGGTGAGTGAACCTAGGCAGGGAAAGCCCAGTGGATGGTGCCAACGTTGAGAGCCAGCCATCCTGCCCAGCCATGGGCTTCCTCCTGCCGGCTACTCCTCTGTTCTAAAAAATAATCTCCTTTTTTTTTTTTTTTGGTGAGGAAGAGTGTCCCTGAGCCAAAATTTGTGCCAGTCTTCCTCTTTTTTGCTTGAGGAAGATTGTCCCTGAGCTAATATCTGTGCCAGTCTTCCTCTATTTTGCATGTGGGATGCCACCACAGCGTGACTTGATGAGCAGTGTGTAGGTCCGTGCCCAGGATCAGGGCCAGGAACCCTGGGCACCAAAATGAAGTGCACGAACTTAACCACTACACCACCAGGCCACCCCACATATCTTTTTCTTTTTGAATTCCACATGAAGTCTCCATATAAATCTGCACATCCTTGGTAACTCCCCTAATTCTAAGTGGGCACGAGAGGAGTTTTGTTTCCTCCTGTTTTGGTCACAGTTCAAATGACCCGAGTCTGTTCCCACTCCGTGCATTTCTGGGTCTGGGTTCTCACCATAGGAGCAGCAGGGAGGATGAAGCACTCAGGAACGCTCTGCTGGCTCTGAAATGACATGATCCCTGTCCTCTCCAACATCTGCCTGGAGCCCTGGAAACCGCCCATCAAAGCCTGGGCCTTGCAGAGCGCCGGCCAATACCACCACCTGCTGGGGACACAGAACATTGCACCTTCAGGGCAAACGTGAAGAAAATATGCAGGACGTTGAATTAGGGAAATATTGAAGTATTTTAAATGACATCACATCTACTATAAAATAAATCAGGCACGTAAGGTATTTTCAAAGCCCTTTTATGTACATTTAGCATTATCTCAAGAGCATCCACAAAATAAATGCTTGTTAATTAGAGAACTGAAAAGCATTTTTATTTTCAGATGTAATGGGTGCCATATGGTGAGCTGAATCCTGCCATGACACGTATCTGTGTTAACAAGATAACACACTCTGGGGCCCTGTCATGGGTGCCACTGTGATGTGTTGAAAGTCACTAAAACAGGGGAGATATGCGGATTCCTCTGACCACCAGGGACTTACAGACTTCTAGAAAATCCCAAATATCACCACAGAGTTATTAAAGAGACCAGAAAAATTACATCCAGCCTGTAGAATATAAGCGATCACAACCTGAGGAGACCATATGACGTGTGCATATTCAGCAACCACAGCATCAGTTCCTACGGAGGGAGCGATGCCCATGTCTGCTTTTGAGCACAGCTGCGTGTGTCTTTCCTCTAGCGTCACCTCCTCCACGAGGCTTCCTCCTCCATCGCCTTGTCTGAAATTGCAACCCTGGCCGGGCTCTCAGGCCCTTCCCTGCTCTGTCCCCCACAGTGCCCATCACCAGCCAGTGGCCGTTTCTGTGAACGACCTTGGGGACTGTCTTATTGGGACCTCTGTCAGAGCAGGGGGATTTTCCGTGCATGAACAGCACGTGCACAGAGCAGGTACACAGCAGCAACTCATTGAGTGAACAGGTGTGGGTTTCAAAGGGCTCACATGGTTTCTAGGGGCCAAGAGAGACCCAGATCCTCTTTATTTCATTCTCCGACTCTGGCCCTGGCTGCTGACTTTTCAGAAATACGGATAACATTTTATCAGAAACAGTTAATCGCAGCAGGGGGCCTGGTCCACACTCGCACCCTACTTTGTTAATCTGTACTAAGCCAGCATCTTTCTCTTTCTTTTAATTTATTTTTTGATAATAATAATTAACATTTATTGAATGCTTCCTGTATTTAAGACACTATCCTACACACTTTATATTATAGTTAATTTCTCCAATCAACTTATAAAAGTTCAATTATCTTTCCCACTTTAACAAAATGTGGAAATTGATGCACAATAATGTTAAGTATCTTGCCCAAAGTAACATCTCTAGTAAATGGAGAAACCTGTTTCAATCTCAGTAATCTGACTTTAGAGCCAGTTTTCTTTCTTTCTTTCTTTCTTTTTTTCAGTAACTTTGGTTTATAACATTGTACAAATTTTCAGGTGTACAACAACACCTTTCTCTTTAAAATTTCCAATCGTGTTTAAGACTAACTAAGGGAACTTTCCCATTGGTCTATTTCTGGAGCATCCCTTCCTCTTGGGGAAAATGTTTACACCTGGCGGCCATCCTTTAATTTAAAAGGCAGCGCGCAGTTATAAAGAAGACTTGGGACGTAACCCGGCCTGAGAAGCAGGCGTGCTGCCCCTTTGGGTCTCCTGCAAGCTGATCCAGTTGGTAATGGGGGGTCTTCGGGTGGGTGCTGAGGGCTTGGTGTGAACTGCAGTCGGTCACTGTGGACATCAGCTTCCAGATCTGTGCAAGGACAGGGGTGGACTCAGACTTTAAAGCCATGCTCTCTTCCTGGGACTCTAGGAGACCTACATTAGAAAGAGGGGTAGATTTTGAAAATGTCATTACCTTTACATGAGCATAGTTGTGTTTTTTCAAAAAAAAATTTGTGTGGTATTTTGGGTAATGCTAACTCACATGGGTCAACTATTTCAACACAGAATTTTGCTGCTGGGAAAATCTAGCAAAGAAGCCAGCTTTCTTCTTTGTTTGCAAGAATAATAAGCCTTAAGATATCACCAATGTGCCCTCTTGTGTACACAGCAGCTCCCAGGACTGCCAGAAATAAGCAGAGCAAATAAGATGAATGTCAGGGATTATTCTAAGCAACTTATCCTGAAACACCAAGCTTAACATTCTTCCTGGAGATATCTATATATCTACGTCTGTATCTATATAGGACGTTATTAAAATTAGATTGCTTGGTAGAGTAATGTAACAAATAATGAATTGAATTGAAATTCTAGAGAGAAGAAAGAAGAGCTAACATTCTAGATCTTTTTTCCCCACTAGTGCCTGGTATATATTCTCTTCTTCAGGCAAAGGCAATGTGTAATGAGTGATGGGAGCATGTGCTAGGAGTTGACTTACAAATTAAAACCTCAAGAGCGGATGCTGACTTGTCACTTGAAAAGCGATGCTCCTAAATTTCCTTGCGAAGTTACTATATATATACATGCGCATAGTTTCTACTGCATTCCTGTGCCACATGTTCAAATGTCTTAGAAGCGTTTGCCTCTACAACATTTCATTTGCGATTTTCACGTGTAAATTCTTACCTGCTAATTCTCTTCTGACATTAAGACTTCATTGGTTTTCAGACTTACTTTGAGAAGAAACTCATTTTTGTTAGGTAGGTTGCAGTGATTTGCATGGTTTTATTGTCCACACTGTTTATGAAAGGTGAAAGCACGGCGTTCCTACTGAATGTGTACACAGGTATTGTATTTCCAAGCTTTGCCTGATTGCGTGGTAAGCTTTCGTGTCAAGACACAGGGTTCCTTAGGATTTGAAAGCTGTGCTCTCCAAGCAGGAACGTAGCAAAGCCTCAGGCAGACAGTGAAACAGACCGGCAATAGGGAAGCTGCTCGCCAGATGGGGGTCAGGAGCCTCCCAGGGCCAGGGACGCTGTAAGCAAGCTGAGGAACCGAGAAATCAGTGTGGGCTCCCGGGGTTTTAATTTGCTAGTTGACTCCTACCACATACTCCCGTCACTCATTACACGCTGTCTTTGCCTGAGGAAAACAAGCTGCTCTCTCAATTAAAAACTTTTTGCACCTATAACAGAAAAGAAAAAACCCTCACCATCCTATAATCTGGATAATCTAGACCAGTGGGACAGCTAGGAAACATTTTCAGGTTGGTGGACCTCCCACCCACCTTCACACGTTCTTCTTGGCTCTTGTCTTGACAACCCTTTAGAAACGTCACAGCCATCCTTGGCTTGCGGCTGCTACGGAAACAGGCCCTGGGCAGGATTTGGCCCCAAGTAACACACCTGACCCTGTGTGCTTTTCCAGAACACCTTTTCATTCTTTTTCTAAAATAAATGTGTCCTGCAAATGAGGCGCCTTCCAATGATGTGGGCCATTATAAATACCTCATTAGGATGCCATGCAAGTCTTGAAAATTCACCCCAATTGAAAAAACATTTCCATGAATTTCATGAACACACATTTATATAGAGTTGGGATCATTTGTCACTTTCTTTGTTTATTTTTTATTGTAGTCTTTCCATTGGGGGTCATTTTGCTTCTGTCTGAATTACATCCATCTATTTTCTGCTGGTGGCAAAACCTCTTGGTTTCTGCTTGTGTGAAAAGTTGTGCACATGGCCCTTGTTTCTGAAGGGTCGGTCATCTCCGGCTGTCGATCTTCAGGTTGGCCGCCATTTCCTTTCGGTTCCCTGTGGGGGTCACTGGTGTTTCCTGTCGTCCACTGCAGCTGCAGGAAGTCAGCTGTCACTCAAACTGTCGTTCCTTTGAGGGAAATCCCTTAGTTTCCACTGTCTTCTGTTAAGATTTTATTTGTTTTTGGTTTTCTGCAATTTCTTTATGATCAATTTAGGTGTGAATTTTTTATTTCTTCTGCTTGGAATTCATTAGTATTCTGGAGTCTGTGGGTTGGTATTTTTCCATCAGTTCTGGAGAAATTTCATGTCTCATCCTATTTTGCCTCTGTCGCTCTCCTTTTCTTGTGGGATGTTCATAAAGTGTATGTTAGAACATCTTACACTATTTTTTATAGCTCTTATGTTTTTCTCTATATTCTTAGTATTTTTGTTTCTGCATAGTTTATTCTGATTTATATTCTAGTTCTTAAGCTGTGCCAAATCTGCACTTAAATTCATCCATTGTGTTTTTTATTTTTGTTATTTAATTTTTATTTCTAAAACCTCTATTTAGTTATTTAAAAAATCTGATATGTCCCTTTTTTATGGTTTCTTCTTATCTTAGAATCTTCAGGATTGTCTTTTATTTCAACATTTCAGCACTCTGTTACTATTTTTTCACTCCATTAATAGCTTTGAGATATAGTTCACATACCATGCATTTCAGCCATTTAAAGTGTACAGTTCAATGGTTCGGGATTGTGCAACCATCATTACAGTCAATTTTAGAACGTCTTCATCACCCCATTAAGAAACTCTGTGCCATTTTTCCTCAGTCTCTCAGCCCCAGACAGCCACTAATCTACTTTCAGCCTCTGTGGATTTGTCTATTCTGGACATTTCATGAAATGGGCCACATAATATGTGGTTTCTGTGACTGGGTAGAGTACATTTGATCTTACCCATTGATCAGTTGTTGACATTGGGTTTGTTTCCACTTTTGGGGTATGACGAGTCATGGTTCTATGAACGTCAATGTACAAGTTGTTGTGCGGACACGTTTTCTTTTCTCTAGAGTGCACCCCTGGAGTGGAACGGGTGGATCACATCGTAACTCTATGTTTGACTGTTTTCCAAAGTGGGCGCATCATTTGAAAACCCCAGGAGCAAGGTGTGAGGGTTCCAATCTCTTCAACACTTCTTCCTCCCCAACACCTGTGATTATCTGTCTTTTGATCACGGCCGAGAGTGGGTGTGAAGTGGTATCTCACTGTGGTTTCGACTCACGTTTCCCTGACGGCTAATGCTGTAAGCATGTTTGTTTTGCGATTTGCCCAGTCTTGGCAATAACAGAAGTCTTGGTGGATCTGTTTTTGTTGTCTGTTGTTTCTTGTGTGTTGAGCAGTTTTCACATATGTTTCCTTATCTTTGACAACATACTAGTCATTGCATTTGAAAAATTATTGGTAGGAATAATTTTTCTCTGCAGATGAAGTACCTTTTCCAGATTTAATTCCTGTTACTTCTGCCAGGCATCTGGCAGGTGGGTTTGGACCAATACTCTGGGGCTCCCTTAAACCAACTTCAAGGCTTGGGGTTCTCTTACTGGTACTGGAGAGTTGACCCAAGGCGGCAATTTTGCGGCTAGCTGTATCCTCACCCTGAGGGTCCACCTCTAGGGAGTTCCTGGGGGAGGTCACCACCTGGATTCCTCACCTTCTCTCGGCCATGGGACTTTATTTCTGCCTTCCTAAGTGAGGCTGCCAAACCAGAGTTTTTTGCTGACTAGCCAAAGCAGTCAAGGAAGAAACCTTCCATATTCACCTGGCAGGGTTGCATTATTCCCTTCCGCTTCAGGCTGGTGTTGCTGATGGAATTCCTTGTCAGTTCTGTGTGTGTTTATGTGTTAGTCAGTGCTTGCTCTCCAGAGAAACAGGGCCAACAGGATATAAAACATAAACCAAACATGAAAACCATGCTTAGAGAGGTTTATTGTAAGGAACTGGCTCACACGATTGTGGAGGCGTGGCAAATCCACAATCTGCGGGGAGGTGGCAGGCTGGAGACCCAGGGAAGAGTTGCAGTTCGAGTCCACGGGGGGTCTGCTGGGAGAATTCCCTCTTTTTCTGGGGAATCAGTCTTTTTCTTTCAAGGCCTTCATGATTGGATGAAGCCCAGCCACATCGTGGAGCACGATGTGCTTAACCCAAAGTCTTCAGATTTAAATATTGGTCCATCTGAAAAGCACCTTCACAGCAACATCTAGACTGGCATGGGACCAAACATCTGGGTACCATGGCCCAGCCAAATTGACACATGAAATTAACCATCACAGTGTAGACACACACACACACGTTCAGATTTTTAAAAACTTTTCAGTGTAACAGTTGTTATAAATAAATAACCTGCCGTTACTCAACTTGGAATTTTTTTGGGTTTTTTGGTAAGGAAGATTGGCCCTGAGCTAACATCTGTTGCCAATCTTCCTCTTTTTGCTTGAGGAACATTGCTGCTGAGCTAACATCTGTGCCCATCTTCCTCTTTTTGCTTGAGGAACATTGCTGCTGAGCTAACATCTGTGCCCATCTTCCTCTATTTTGTATGTGGGACCCCACCACAGACATGGCTTGATGAGCAGTGTGTAGGTCAGTCCCTGGGGATCCAAACCTGCGAACCCCAGGCCGCTGATGCAGAGTGCATGAACTTAACTACTATGCCACTGGGCTGGTCCCAACTTTGAGTTTTTTTATATTGATGTGTTTTTGATTAGATACAATTAACATGACTATGACTAGCTGGAGCCAAGTTAGGATTAATATAATTTTTCTTTTAAAATTACAAAAGATCAATGGTAATAAAATTATTTAAATTTGTTTATAATGTTTCTTCTCTCTCCTATAAATTGCATTTGAATTTCTTCTTAAAGGAATTGATACTGATGGAAGATTTTTTCCGCCTTGGAAAGACAAAGATGGTTCCGATGGTTTGCTGCTCCATCTAGTGGATGTGAGTTGAATACTCCCTGTGGCAAGATGACCAAAGCCTGGGCGTTTCACAGCTTCAGAGGAGGCTAAAGGGAGTTTCTCAAAGTGTGGTCAGGAGTCTCCTGGAGATCGCTAACATCACTTAGGGAGTCTAGGAGTCAAAATTATTTTCAGAATACTGATGAGACTGGTGCCTATGTTAACAATGCGAGTTTTTGCTACTGTGATATTTGGTAATAGAATTTGGAAGATTTGTGTAATTTAGTGAACTCTTATTTTCCAAATGGCCAACACATGATGTTACAAAATCATCTATGGGTAAAAGATCCATCCAGAGTGCAAGAGAGATCAAAGGGTTTTAGTGTAACAGGGTGCGAGACGGGCGTTGGCATGGTCAGATGCCACACTGCAACTAATCTTTGAGGTATTACCAGACAGCGTTTGAGTGTAGTGACAGAGAAGACTTCACAATTATTGGAGAAGCCTGTTAAGATCGCCCCCTCTTCTCCAACTCTGTACGTGCTTGAGACTGCATTTTCATCACATCTTTCAACCAAAATTTGGACTCCAACAAATCGAATGTGGAAACACACACCTGACTGTCTTCTCTTAAACCAAACGTTGAACAGATTTGCAAAAATCTAAGAGTGCCACTCTACTGAGTTTTTGGTTTTCAATAATATAGTTATTTTATGTTAACAATGGGTTAATTTTTGTTACTTTCTTTCTTTTTTTTTCTTTTTGAGGAAGACTGGCCCTGGGCTAACATCTGTGCCCATCTTCCTCTACTTTCTATGTGGGATGCTGCCACAGCATCGCTTGATAAGTGGTGCTAGGTCTGTGCCCGGTATCTGAACTGGCGAACCCCAGGCCGCCAAAGCGGAATGTGCAAACTTAACTGCTGCACCACCAGGCCAGCCCAATTTTTGTTACTTTAAAATGAGTAAATAAATAAATATTATAAAAATTTCTCAGTTTAAATTCCCAGTGTGGCAAATAAAGATAGATAGAACCCACATAAATAAAAGCTGTTTGGGATATTTTCACGGGTGCATAGGAGTCCAAAACGTTGAACCCAAAAGTTTTAGAACTTTTGGGCTAAGGAAATAGTACTTGATAATCTGCAGATAATTAATAATAAAATCTAATATTAACTTCAAAAACTAGAATGAGCTGAGTCATATAATAATAAATGTTTATACATTGTTAATTTTTGATACTTTAACATCATTTCACTTGTACAACAAAAAAGTTAATAGTTCTTACTTATCTCTTCACTTTTCATAGTGACTTGACCACATCTCTTAACTTCGTTTGTTTTACTTTCTTTTAAACGACCAAATCAAGGAATATTTATCAGATGTCTAGTCTATGCCACGCCAGAAATAGTTAACAATAAAAAGAGAATGAGATTTGGTTTCTGCCTCTCATGGGCTAGAAGAATAATAACTCTTATTTACGTACACTTGTGAAAAGAGTTTGCTCAAATTTCTAGAATCAACCGCAAATTTATAACTCAGGAAGCTCATCTTTTAAGCCATGAGTAATTGAGTACTTTTAGGCCCTAGACATAATGCACAAACCTGCAGTTTTACACTTACTGGATGAAACTAGAGTTTTCTGTAAATAACCTCTCCATTAACTTAGGATATTTTACCACTGGGGTCTTGTCTTTACGTTTTTTCTCAGAGTCTCTGTGACAAAAAACTCTGTGATAATAAAAGAAATGCCTTCAAGAAGAATGACAGTCTAGAGCCGGAGTTGAATGAGATGATTTTGTGAAACTCCACATATGTATGAAAGAAAATAATCAAGTACAGAGCTCAGGGGAAAATACACAAAACTATATGGACTTAGATTTTCATCAGACCAGAAGAAAAAATAATCGTTTTTTGGAGGAAAAAACTCATCATCTCAGAGAGAGAGTGTCTCTCATATATTTCATTTTGTATGAAATATGGCTTGGCTCCTAAGATGCTATAGTTCTCCAAAAAAGGTAAAGTAACAACTGCTTTCACATTCTTGGATGCTTATCTTATGTTGATAATAATTAGGGTGTGTATTAGTCAGGGTTCTCCAGAGAAACAGAACCAACAGGACAGATCAATGGATGGATCGATTGACAGATAGATACGAGGGGATTTACTATAGAAGTTGGCTCACATGATCATGGAGGCCGAGAAGTCCCACCATCTACCGTCTGCAAGCTGGAGACCCGGGAGGCTGGTGCTGTAACTCAGTCCAAGCCCCAGGGTCTGAGAACCAGGAGCTCTGACGTCCGAGGGCTGGAGAAGACGGACATCCCAGCTCAAGGAGAGAGGGAGAGACTGTCCTTCCTCTGCCTTCTTGCTCTGTTCAGGCCCTCAGAGGACTGGATGATGGCCGCCCACATTGGGAAGGACGATCTCCTTGACTCAGTCTATGGAATCAAATGCTGGTCTCTTCCGGAGACGCCATCATACACACACTCAGAAACAGAGTTTACCAGCTCTCTGCGCATCCCTCAGCCCGTCAAGTTAATACATATAATTAGCCACTACAGGGTGACAATAAGTCTACGCCTATTGTCTCAGAGTACTTATTAATAGTTCCTCCCATCACTCTCAGGATGGCCCCAGTGTGGATGATAAGCTGTATGGTCCCCTAATTATGACAGAATCTTGAGCATAGTGAGGGATCTCTGTGTCCTTCTGCTTCATTTTCACTCCCTTTAACTTATTAGAAGCTGCATCTGTGCCTTATCCAAGGTCACAGAGCAGTAAATGACAATCTCAAGGACACAAGCCTTGGATATCAGTCCTGTACCAAATATATGGCCACTTATTTGGCATCAGTACCTGGTTGCTCTAGTCATTTTGCCTACTGGTTAATGGGTGCACTTGGAATAATGGCAGTGGTCCCGGAATGAGTAGGGAGGTTGCTGTGGGTTCCTTGTGGAAGAGATGCCGTGACAGCAGCTTCCCTGAGACTCAGCAGACTTGCAGGGGCATAGTTCCTGAGAAAGGGTGGTGAGCGGGGCCCTGGGGAGCTGGGCTGGCCTCATTCCGAACCAGAGGGGAGTTCAAAGCTTAGCTGTTAAAGATGATGGCGAGTGTCGTCTCGACCTTAGCTTAACCCTGAAAAGAAAAATTCCTCCATCCCGCACTCTATTTGGCTGAAAAGTCACGATTCTTGGTTGTATTTGGGGAACCAGAACAGCTGCTGATGGCACCCCCTTAAGGCTTTCCAGGAAGCTCAAGGGAAACAAGCACCAGCGTCCTCTTGATTGCAAGTAAACACAGAATTTAAGATCCTGGGGAGCCTGTTGTTGTTCAAATGCTGGCAGAGGGAGTCTCTGGACCCCGTTCTCATCACTCTCGTCCCGCCGCCCCACGGTGCTCTTAGGAGCAAGGAGGAGGCAGCACGACTGTGCTGAGAGATGCGAAGGAAGCAGCACTGGGTTCTAGTGACCCTTTCCAACTTCCGTGTATTGAAAAAGGGTTTGACCTGAGAGTCCATTTTTGGATGCATCCTGTCGAGTCCACCGTCTCAGCAGACTTGAGATGTAAAACCATCCCGTAACTCCCCCGGCTGTGGCCTCCATGGGTCCTGCGCTGAGCTGGATGGTGGCCTTCACCTTGACCTTGACCTGGCTTCATACACCTGCCGTGAGCCAGCCCCTCCCTGGAGGCTAAATCGTGTGCCCTAGAAATAAGGGTGTTTGAATTTTAGTTCAAACACACTGCGTGGCATGTGACCCAGGCCAATTGCTTTTCTTCCCCTTTGGGCCTCAATTTCTGTATTTGTAGGGAGACGTGGGAGGGTCAGGTGGGATGGTAGCCAGTGTTCTGTTGAGTTCTGAGAGTCCTCCACGGGCTGGCCTTTGTCCTATCTTGGTCTTCACACCACGCCGACCCTTGCCTGGAGCCCAGGGGCACGTGGTTTGTCTCCTGCTCTGCACAGGACAGGGTGGCCCCTGCCAGCTGAATGCACTCTTGTGCCTTCCATCCATTTTTGTTTTATTACAACCACTGTTCTTATAAGCATACAGCTGGGTTGCATTGTTGGTCATCTGTAAGCCACTAAGCTCTTTCAGAACGGAATCCTCTGGCATGGCTGGCCTGTGCTCTGGCTCCTGTTTCCTGGATCCTCTCCTGAGCCAGGCAACTGGTGCCCCTGTTCATGTGCAGCAACGCCCCCTTCCCCGGGCATGATCACTTGGGATTGAAATCATGGCGTATTGGGGCTTAAGCAAGGATCATCTAATCCATCTCTCACTTTACAGACGGAGAAGCCAAGGCCCCCGGCGGTGGAAGAGATTCTGCCCGGGTCACGCAGCTTCAGCAACAGATTAACAAACAGAAAACCAGGCCTGGAGCCAGTGCCCTTGACAACCAGCTCAGGGCCAGATCTCAGCTCCTCCAGCCTTGTTGTGATTGTTTAATGGCATCGTAGAGATAAACTTCCCATTAATTGAGAGCCACATCTGTAAATAGAAACCTGTAAATAGAATCTGTGGGATAAAAGCCATGCTTTCACATTTAATAAAAAGTGTATTTATTGAGCTTTTCTGCTGTGCAAGGCACTATTCAGTCCAATCTAAGCCAACTACCATCACTAAGCCAATCTTTGGTCACTGGATAAAGTTAGTTTGAAGAAAGGCAGATTAGTGTACAGTTCTAATTCAGTTCTTATAGTTTTAAAACATAACCATGAATATTGCATTAAGGATCACATTATAATCTTGAATTTTATCAGGATGTAGAAATAGGTGGTTGCCTATACAAAATACAAATGACTTCAATCTCAGACTGTCTCTTCATCCCTGGGTCTTCATGTCCTCTTTGTGTTTCCTATCTGCCAAGAAAATTTTAATCCTCTAACTGGTCCAGACGAACCTTGTGATAACCACTTGTGTACGCTGGGCTGCATGTCCCCCCGGCCCTGGGCATGCAGTTCCCAACACCCCCATATCATTGATGATCATGATGGAGGTCATGCCAAAGAGAATGCTCACATAATACCTGCAGGTACATAGCTGAGCTCTGTTGCCAAGTTTCCTAGGATATGTTTTGATTTACAAAATATGGAAAAACTGTGGGCTCCATTACAAAGATGTTGAGCAATGCTTAGACACCAAGCAACCTGGTTACTGTGATGTTTGGGAAGAATATCAATTTTACCACCACTCGATTTCTCGCTAATATAAAAGAGCACATTATCTAATTTATTTGGTTTATTCATTTATTAAGCAAATATTTGTTGGGAGTATTTTGCATGCCAGGTTTTGAGCTGTGTCCCTGGACTTCCATGAACAGCAAGACACCGAATGCTCATAGTCAGGGTGGTGAGATAGACTGGCCAGCCAATCACTGGAATGGATGTGTGGTTGTAATCATGATGAGGAATCTGAAGGAAAGACACCTGGCTCTCAGGAATATGTCACAAAGGAAACTAACTTAAAGTGGGTTCATGAAAGGTGCCTGAAAGATTGGTGCTCGAGATGAAGTCTGAGTAGGGGTTAACTGAGTGAAAGGAGAGAGTGTGGAGCAGAAAGCTTTCCAGCCAGAAGGACCCTGCAGCGAAGAGTGGCGGGGCCAGGCAGGGCTTACACGTTAAGTCTGTTGGTCTTTATTTTAAGGCATGGATGGCTTTACAGGGTGTGGGGTGACTTACTCAGATCTGCACTCTGAGACATTCATTTGGGACTTAGTTTGGGGAATGCGTGGCAGAGGAGCTGGAGCCCTGGTGAGGAGAGAGGCTACTGCAGTAGATCAGGCGAGAGGTCCCCCCAGCTTGGACTGGGGTGAAGGCAGTGGAGATCGAGAGAAGCAGGCCGATCTGAGGGACGTCAAGGAGAAAGAGTTCGGATCTCTGTGGAGCCTTGGGGAGAGGTCCAAGATTTCTGGCTTGTGCCCCTCTTGGAGTAGGGGATGTTGGACAAAGGGACCAGATGGGGAGCGTGGGGAGAGCCTCAGGTTCATCTTTGACCTGTGTGTTGAGTTTAAGGCTCTGTTTAATCTTCAAAAGTTGGTGAGGGAGGCAGCTTGACTTAAAAGCCTAGCTTTCTCATGAAGGGCACCTGCTTCTCCGTGGGGCCCCCACAGCGTACGGTGAGGCTGCATAGTGGGGAGCGGAGAATGGGAAGAGAACAGCGCTTTGAGCAATACCGTGGTGAGGAGCTTCAGCATCTAACGGTGGGCTGAAGGAGGTGGAGCCAGCAAAGGACAGAGAAGAGGAAAAGCCGGAGACATAAGCATCTAGACAGCAGGGAGAGTGTGGAATCACAGAGGCGAAGGGACACACATTTCGGGAAGGAGGGTGGTCAGCTGGATCAGTGATGGCGAGAGGTTGAGTAGCCCGAGAGTGGAGCATGTCCTTTGGATGTGGTGACACAGAGGTCATGGGTGACTTAGAGCTATTTTGGTGAGTGATGCGATAGGAGTGGAAGGTAGATTGGACCAGGCGGAAGGGTTAGTGGAAAGTGAATAAATGGAAAAATGTGATTGTACTCAACTTTCAAAAGTCTGGCTGGGAAGGAGAGATCAGAATGTGGGACTGAAAAAGGAGTTTTTGGTTTTTGTTTTTAGTTAGGAGAGACTTGAAGAATGCTTGAGTGGTGATGGGAAAGGGCCCCACTGAGGCAACTGAGAAGCAGTGATGGAGTCCCTGGGGCTAGGAACTGGCAGCAGGAGCATCCTGAGCAGGATGAGGTAATGGGGTCCATGGGACAGGGGCACGTGTGGGCCTCGGGGGGAGAGGAGGAAAGAGGCAGAGGAAGGAGTTCTGTTGGTTCTGGTCACGAGAACTGAGAGAGTTCTTGTATCTTGACTTTAGTTGACTTTGTGGAGTAGGAGATGAAGTTATTTGCATAAAATAAGAGGGGGTGATTTGGGGTTGAAACATGGGTATTTTGGATATTATGCTGTTGGACTCCAAATCTTATTTAAATCATCTGTTTTGGGAGGCCTTCTCTGACACCTGGCCGGCAGTAAAGGGGGTGCTGACGGGTTAGTGCCATGTGGCGGTGGGAGTCCAGGTTCCCTGCTCAACTAACACCTTAGGGGGTGTAAGCTTGGGGCCCCACTAGGTCCTCGCTCACACCCGAGTTACACGGATATTAGTCTGCTTCAAGTGGTCCTACAGCTCTTTGATGCTCTTTTCATTTTTTTCCATCTTTTTTCTCTTAGTATTTTATTTTGTCTATTTTCTGTTGTTGTATCTTCAATATATTCACTGTTAATTTCTTCTAAAATAATACACTGTCAATCCTGCCAGTGCCTTAAAAACATCTCAGACATGGTATTTTTCACCTGTAAAAGTTTTTCTTGGCTCTTTTAAACGTCTTCTGTTTTTATTTTTTAAATTTTTAAAATTTTTTTATTTTTGAGGAAGATTAACCCTGAGCTAACTGCTGCCAATCCTCCTCTTTTTGCCGAGGAAGACTGGCCCTGAGCTAACATCCGTGCCCATCTTCCTCTACTTTCTATGTGGGACGCCCGCCACAGCATGGCTTGACAAACGGTGCCATGTCTGCACCCGGGAGCTGAACCGGCGAACCCCGGGCCGCTGAGGCAGAACGTGTGAACTTAACCGCTGCACCGCTGGGCCGGCCCCTTCTGTGTCTTTATTAAGCAAGTTCAATCCACTCTCTACCTTCTTGAGCCTCCGGAGATGCAGAGCAGCCTTTACCACAGGGCGAATTTGGACTCACTACGGAGTCAACGCCCATTAGAGTGCTCCATCACAGGTCCCACGGACTATGGGATTTTCCTTTTTAGCTTGTGGGCAGAGAAAGTCTTCCAGACCCTATATGAGCCCTGGGATTATTCCACGTGAGGGAATGGGATCCATAGCACAGGAGACACAATGGCCTTAGGGAGAGAAGAAGAGAAATGGAGTATTACTAAAACTGTTTATTAAGTTTTTTTTAAAAAAATTTATTTATTTTTTTATTAAGGTTATGAAAGTTAACATCCTTGTGAAATTACAGTTGTACATCATTATTAGTCATGTTGCAGGTACACCACTTCACCCCTAGTGCCCTCCCCCCACCCCCCCTTTCTCCTGGCAACCACCGGTCAGTTCTCTTTGTCCATATGTTAACTACCACCTATGAGTGGAGTCATACAGAGTTCGTCTTTCTCTGTCTGGTTTATTTCACTTAACATAATACCCTCAAGGTCTATCCATGTTGTTGTGAATGGGACGACTTTGTCCTTTTTTGTGGCTGAGTAGTATTCCATTGTATATATATACCGCATCTTCTTTATCCAATCGTCAGTTGCTGGGCACTTAGGTTGGTTCCATGTCTTGGCTATTGTGAATAATGCTGCGATGAACATAGGGGTGCATGGAACTTTTGGAATTGCTGATTTCCGGTTCTTAGGATAGATACCCAGTAGTGGGATGGCTGGGTCATAAGGTATTTCTATTCTTAACTTTTTGAGGAATCTCCATACTGTTTTCCATAGTGGCTGCACCAGTTTGCATTCCCACCAACAGTGTATGAGGGTTCCTTTTTCTCCACAACTCTCCAACATTTGTCACTCTTTGTTTTGGATATTTTTGCCATTCTAACAGGCGTAAGGTGATATCTTAGTGTAGTTTTGATTTGCATTTCCCTGATGATTAGTGATGATGAGCATCTTTTCATGTGTCTATTGGCCACCTGTATATCTTCTTTGGAGAAATGTCTGTTCATGTCCCCTGCCCATTTTGTAATTGGGTTGTTTGATTTTTTATTGTTGAGTTGTGTGAGTTCTTTGTATATTATGGAGATTAACCCTTTGTCGGATAAATAACTTGTGAATATTTTTTCCCAATTAGTGGGCTGTTTTTTTGTTTCCATCCTGTTTTCCCTTGCCTTGAAGAAGCTGTTTAGTCTGATGAAGTCCCATTTGTTTACTCTTTCTATTGTTTCCCTCATGTGAGGGGTTATGGTGTCCGAAAAGATTCTTTTGAAGCTGATGTCAAAGAGTGTACTGCTGATATTCTCTTCTAGAAAACTTATTGTTTCAGGCCTGATCTTTAGGTCTTTGATCCATTTTGAGTTTATTTTAGTAAATGGTGAAAAAGAATGGTTGATTTTCATTCTTTTACATGTGGCTGTCCAGTAAAACTGTTTATTAAGTTTTTAATTTTGTTAGTCATATTTTTCAGTTCTAGAATTTTCATTTTATTCATTTAAAAAAAATAAATTCTGGGGGAAAATTTTGATGACTTTGAGCATGGCAATGACTTTTTAGCTATAACACCAAAGACATGATCCATGAAAGAAATAATTGATCAACTGAATTTCATTAAAATTAAAAACTTCTGTGAAGGACAATGTCAAGACAATGAGCAGACAAGTCACAGATTGAGAGCAATATTTGAAAAATAGATATCTGATAATGGACTGTTACTTAAAATCTATAAAGAACTCTGAAAACTCAACAATAAGAAAGTGAAAAACCTGATTAAGAAATGGGCAACAGACTTGAACAGACACTTCATTGAAGAAGACACACAGATGGCAAGTAAGCATATGAAAAGATGCTCCACATTATGTCATTAGAGAATTGTAAGTTAACACAACCATGAGATGCCACTACACATCTGTTAGAATGGCCAGAATCCAAAACACTGACACCACCAAGTGCTGGTGAGGATGCGGGACAACAGGAACCCTCACTCCTTGGTGGCAGTGCAAAATGGTGTGGCCACTTTGGAAGACGTGGGCAGTTTCTTACAAAACTAAACATGCTCTTACCCTATAATCCAGCCACAGTGCTGGATGAGTAGTAAAACTCATGAAAATAAGTTTCATGAGTTGAAGATTTATGTGCACATAAAAACTTGCACATGGATGTTTGCAGCAGCTTTATTCATAGTTGTCAAAACTCAGAAGCAACCAAGATGTCCTTCAGTAGGTGGATGGATGAATAAACTGTGGTCCATCCAGAAAGTGGAATATTATTCAATGCTTAAAAGAAACGAGCTATGAAGCCATGAAAAAACAAGGAGGAAACTTAAGTGCATGTTGCTAATGAAAGAGGCCGATCTGAAGAGGCCACACACTGTGTGATCCAGCTACATGACATTCTGGAAACAGCAAAACTATGGGGACAGTACCAAGATGAGTGGTTGTCAGGGGCTAGGGAGGGAAGATGAACAGATGGAGCACAGAGGATGTTCAGGGCAGTGAAACTACTCTTAATGATTTTATAACGATGGATAAGTGTCATTGTACATTTGTCCAAACCCAAAAAATGTACAACACCAAGAGGGAACCCTAATGTAACCTGTGAACTCTGGGTGATAATGATGTGTCATTGTATGTTCATCAATTGTAACAAAGGTACCATCTGGTGGGGATGTTGATAATGGGGGAGGCTGTGCATACGTGGGACAGAGGGTAAATGAAAACTCTCTGTACTTCCCACTCAATCTTCCTGTGAACCTAAAACCGATATAAAAAATAAAGTTTATTTAGAAAAAAAGGAGTAAATTACAGAAAATGTCTATGTTATTCTTACGAAAAAAAATCCACATCTCTGATGAAATTCTCCATCTCGTAATCCTTTTTCCTGAACATACTAATCACAGATATTTTAAAAAGTATCTAAGTCCAAAGACTTGGAAACCTGAGGTCTTTTCATATTGCTTATTCCGTTGGTCTTTGTACGGGGTTGAATAGTGCCCCTGCCCCCATTCCTGTCCTCCAGAACCTCAGAATGTGACTGTATCTGGAAATAGAATCTTTGCAGATGTAATTAGTTATGAATGGTGCTGAGATCACACTGGATGGTGGGGGACCCTCAGTCCAGTGAGGGTCCTGATAAGGGACAGAAATGGACACACAGAAACACAGAAGAAGGTTTTGTGAAGACAGTGCTGACACTGGAGAACTGTGTCCCCAGCCAGCAAATGACAGGAGCCGCCAGGAGCCTGAAGAGGTGAGAAAGAATTCCTTCCCGGAGCCCTTGGAGGCAGCACAGGCCCGTTGGTACCTGATTTGTGGCTTCTGGCCTCCAGAACTGAGAGGGACTAAATTCCTGTTGTTTTAAGCCACCAAATTTGTGATAAGTTGTTATAGCAGCTGCATGAAACTAACCCAGTCTAATTCTTTAGGGCAGTTTGTCTTATGTGTCTCATAGGATGGACCGCCCCTGCCCTCTGTAGGGCAGCAAGGACGGCACCTTGCTCCACCAGGGCCTGAGCTCTTCAGAGCTGGCCGGAAGATCAGGGAGGCCCTGTCTGTCTCAGTTCGTCCCCTCCTCCTGCCCTCAGGGTTGTTCCCTTAGGGGTCCCAACAGAGAGTGTGGGTTGTTTGATTTGGCCCTACTTTCCTGGGGGGGTCCTAAACTTCACTATTTGTCTCACGAGCACCGTGAGCCCACCAGGA
The DNA here is from genome assembly GCF_021613505.1 of Equus quagga. Taxonomy (NCBI): domain Eukaryota; kingdom Metazoa; phylum Chordata; class Mammalia; order Perissodactyla; family Equidae; genus Equus; species Equus quagga. The sequence goes on along the minus strand of NC_060288.1, from coordinate 36,874,048 downwards.
ACGCTGCTTGGTCTTCTTACTACTTTTTTGCTTGCTTTCTACTCTTGCAGTGCTTAGAGGTGAAACTCAGTGCTGAGAATTGGGCTCAAATCTTTGGGTCTCTCCTCTCTCCTGGACCCTGGCTTCTCAAACCCAGGAAGCATTGTCAGACTCAGACCCCAATTTTTATCTCCCTAGCCCCATAATATCGCTGAAAGCTCTGCTGTTCTCTCTGCTTCTTAGCACTGGGTCCCTATCTTCCCTGTCTCTCGACTCAGCCTAGAGTGCAAAATGTCCAAAGATGCAAAGTGGTGTGCAGAAGGGGTGGTTACTTCAGTACGCCAAGTCCTCGCTGGGACCTTGCCCCTCAAGTCCTGGCTGATCGATCAATCTATCTACCGATCTATCTATCAATCAATCATCTATCTACCTATCTGCCCAACCATCCATCCATCATCTATTATCTAATCTATCATCTATCTGTCCATCCATCATCCATTTATCTATCATCTATCTACCTACCTCTGTCTCTCTCTCTCTGTTCATCTATCTGCCCAACTATCCATCGTCTATCTAATCTATCATCTATCTGTCCATCCATCCATCTTCTATCACCCATCTGTTTACCTGTCTATCTATCTTCTATTTCTCTATAATCTGTCTATCAATCTCTCCATTATCTGTCTATCAGCTGGCTATCCATCTGTTGTCTATCATCTACTTATCTATTCTATCATGTATCTATCCATTCTATTTTCTCTCTTTCTTATCTCTATTTGCATTTTATCTGGATTTTCAGTTGTTCTGGGTAAGAGCCTTATCCTACTGGAAGCAGTTTTATTTTGGGTAGAAGCAGACTAGAGCTCTTTCATCGTGGATAGAAGTGTGCGTCTACTCCAGACGTCTTATATCTTACATATTGCAAACTACACAGAGTTAGTGAGAGTGTCAAAAGATGCAGATGTAATGAGACAGTGCATGCTCAATAAGTATTAATTTGAATATCTTAAGATGTATATGTTGTCTATCTATATAATAAGTTGAGGCAGAGAGTTACTAAATATGGCCTGGCTTTGTCAACTCCAGATACTGACAGAGCTGACAAAGTTCTGATAGTCATTGGAGCAGCAGAGACCACGGACGAGCAGTTAGATGTAGGAACTCTGTTTAAATCCTGGGCTCTATTGTTGACAGTGGTGTTCTCTTGGGCCGGTTATTGACTGAACTCCCTTAGTACTGATTTCCTCATCGCACCTGCCTCGTGGGATGGCTGTGGGGATCATGGGTGCCGTGCGCTGGCACAGTGCTGGCTCAGAAAGCCTCAGGACACAGCATTTATCACCAGAACTGCTGCCACTATTTTACCATTTGTGCATATAAATGTTGGGAGATGTAGACATCACAGGTGACAAGAAATAGGGCTGAGTGAAGAGGAGGAAGGTGGCAGGGGAGGAGGGGAGTGAAGGAAGAGAAATTAGGATGGAGCTGGTAACTAAGGCGCCCTGTGGGAAACGCCTTCAAACTCAACTGACCTGAGACTCAGACGTCCAGGAAAAGATGTGGAAATCTTTCTCGGCCAGTTTCTCACCAAACCTTTAAAGCTCACTCTCCCTCTTGGTGCGGGGATGATAAAACGTCAAAAATAACTGCAATTAAACAGTATGAAGATAAACAAAGTCAAGAAGGTGCCGCATACTGCATAAGCAAGACTTTCGTCACTGCCTGCTCTGGGTTCAGTCACTCAACTTAGGAGGCTCAGTTTCTCCCTGGGATTGTTACGATGGTTGTCTGTGCTGCCGTGAATGCTGAGTATGGCGTGTGGTGTGTGGTAAGCCCCGGGGGAGGGTAGTTAACAAAGCTACACCTTGTGAACACCCTGTAGACCTACCACTGTATCCACAGCTGGAGAAGCTGAAGCCGTGGATTAACACACTCTTGCAGGTGGAAGAGCTGTGTCCTATTATTGTAGTAAAAACATGCAGCACGCAATGTGTCCTCTTAAATTTTTAAGTGTACAGTACAATATTGTTAATTATGTGCCCGTTGTTACGGCGAATCTCTAGAGCTTTTTCACCTTGCATGACTCAAACTCAATACCCACTGCACAGCAACTCCCCATTTTCCCCGCCCACCCCTCAGCCAGTCGTCCGCTTCCTGCTCCTATGAGTTTGGCTACTTTAGATGCTCAAAAAGGGGGATCATGCAGGATTTGTTCCTCTGTGGCTGGCTTGGTTCACCTGGCATGACGTCCTCGAGGTTCAGTCACGTTGTAGCATACGACGGGATTTCCTTCTCTTTTAAGGCTGAGTAATATATACATCACCTTTTCTTTATTGATTCCTCCCTCGATGGACGCTTAGGTTGTTTCCACATCCTGGCTGTTGTGTATGATTCTGCAGTGAACATGGGGGTGTAGAGATCGCTTCAAGATCCTGCTTTCCGTTCTTTTGGATAAATATCCAGAACTAGGATTACTGGATCATATGGTAGTTCTATTTTTAATTTTTTAAGGAGCTTCCATACTGTTTTCCGTAGTGGCTGCGCCAATCTACGTGCCACCAGCAGTGCACAAGGGTTCCCTTTTCTCCGCATCCTCACCAGCACGTGTTATCTCTTGTTTCTTTGATGACGGCCATCCTAACAGGTGTGCAGTGATATCTCATTGTGGTTTTGATTTGCATTTCCCTGATGATTAGTGATGCTGAGCATCTTCTCATGTGTCTGTTGGCCATCTGTATGTTTTCTTTGGAGAAATGTCCATTCAAGTCCTCTGAGTTATTTGTTTTTGGGATTAGAACTTTTTATTTAAGAAATTGTATGCAGAACTTCAATATTTTAAGCAGATTAACAGGGACTGGAGCAGAGACGGCCATGTGGCACCTTGCAGAAGGTCTATTAAGGTTTTACCGCCACAGGTCTGAGGTGTGAAGCTGACTGTGGGTGGGCAGGCTCCGGGTGGGCAGGCTGAGGCCCCACGTGCATGCAGGCCAGGCAGCTGAAGGGAGTGAGATTGTCCAGGAGGATGCCCCCTGTGAGGCCTGTTCAGACAGCATCACCTGGGAAGACCACTGAACAAGGCCAGTGAGCTGAGCGGGCTGGGCCGTGTTCCAGACTACAGGCCCAGGATGGAGTAGGCTCGGGGGCTGGCTCCCTCAAACTCTGGCAAGAAGATTAGGATCAAGTTCTCTGGGAGAAGGGAAACCCCCAACCAGAGAGAGACAAACAGTCTAGAGAAGGAACTGGGGTACTTTGAGGTTGGCACTCAAGGCCTCGTCAGGGTATCTGTTTATCAGGGTCTGATAAACATTTGCTGCACACTTTCATCTCGTCCTTCCTTCTCCAGCAGGCAACACTGGGGCACCTCCTTCAGACATGGGGAAAGAAGACTGCCAAGCATTTGAAGGCCACGCAGCTGAGACGTGGCAGAGCTTGGGTTAAAATCTTGTAACGCTGACCTGCAAGGCCGGCACTGCCTCCGCCACATGCACTTCCACCCGCCGTGATGCGCTGCTCCCACCATCATGCACTTCTGCCAGGATGTGTGGCCTCACATCCGTGCTCCTTTGTGGGCAGCCTTCATCCTTTGTAACGTAGAATGGTTATGAGTGGCTGGTCAGGTGGATGGAAATTTTCTAAAATACATCAGACCATTTCTTTTGTTGCTTTCTGAGACAGAATACATGGAAATTAACAAAACATCTTAAGAACAATTTTACCTTTTTCAAATATTCAAATAGATTTTTCTGAATTGAACATTGATTTTGGCCCTGCGCTATAATTTAACGAAATCCTTAGTCATTAACTCTGCCCCATAAGCTATGTAACCCCAGAAGTTTCCATGATTAAAAACATTTCTGACATCACCTTTTAGTGCTCGGTCTCCTTTTTTCTGTCAGCTGACATTTCTCATGGATGTCGATTTTTTTCCCTTTAATACATTGCAAATTCCAGCTATGGATTTGGAAATGAAATCATTCATCTTTTTTCTTTGTATCAGTTAGGATTCTTTCGGCCCCACACGATAGAGACCCAGCTCCGAGTAGCTTAAGCAAAGAAGGAATTTGTCGGTTCATATTGAGAAGTCTAGTGGCGAGTGGCTGCAACTCGTGTCTCTGACCACAGGTGAGGGTTTCGTCTCTTCTTGCTTCCAGTCTGCGTTCAGGCTCGTCTCACATATGGACTATCCTAGGGCGGATGGAGAAGGGCTGGACTGAGAGACGTGGGGTCTTACAGCGAGCGAGGGGAGGGTCTGACCACCCAATGGAAGGTGAGTCTCTCTTCCTGTCAGAGACCTGCTCTGTCCCAACTCTGCTTCTCTGAGTAACGTGGCTGAGACATCCAGGATTTCATAGATGCAGCATCCTAGCAAGTGAGTTTCCTATATTACAAGAGGGGGACCAACGCAATTCTGGAATTTAAAATGAGGATGAGTTGGGGGCTGGCCCCGTGGCCGAGTGGTTAAGTTTGCTCGCTCCGCTGCAGGCGGTCCAGTGTTTCATTGGTTCGAATCCTGGGCGCGGACATGGCACTGCTCATCAAACCACGCTGAGGCAGCGTCCCACATGCCACAACTAGAAGGACCCACAATGAAGAATGTACAACTATGTACCGGGGGGCTTTGGGGAGAAAAAGGAAAAAATAAAAAAATAAAATCTTTAAAAAAAAAAAAATGAGGATGAGTTGCTGGGGGGGGTCTCTGGGTCCCTTCAGGAGACTTTCCCTCCCTGGGAGTGACATTGTATTCTCATCAGAGGCCAGGACTGGCCCCTGAACGACTGAGATGCCATTTGGCAGGAGAAGGACATCATAGCTGTCCTTTCTCTTTATGGGGCCACACTGTGGGTGGGGCAGCAGAGCACTGTGACGGACAGTCTGGTGGGACCTCATGGGAGAGGGTTGGATTGGTTTCCCTGAGGGGGGGACACTGACAAACAGAAACAACACGTCAACAGCCTGTGTTTATTTCCCACCCACTCAACAAATATTGAATTAAATGCTGGGCCATTGGAGAAGTCAGTGGGAATGAGACACAAAATAAAAATTTATAGTCCTGGTTAAGTATGCAAGGGACTCTCAGATGAGTAAAGTGAATGGCTGTTACTCTGTGTTTCTGTAATATTTAATTTGTGCATTCATTGACTTGCTTTGCTGGTCCTTGGTTACGTTCCTGATAAACCACATGTGGGAACATGGAGGTTTTTAAGGCTCCCAGGCTCCTCCCATATATTATTTGCTCTGATTTTTGCATACTTAAAAGATGGTTGTTATTACACATAATTTACAGATGGGGAAAGCAGAGCCCCAGAGAGGTTGACCAGCCCAGCGAAGTTCACCAGCCTCTTCCTGGCGAGCTGCGATTGGACACAGTTCTCTGGACTCTGTGATGGGGGGCCTTTCCCGTGCAGCCCCTCCTCTTGGCGATACGTGCCCGGTTACAGCCCACGATTGTGCCAGTTGTGCGTTATTTATATGTGGACACATCCTGTGCAAAAAGACGAACACCCTGAACTATCTGGGCTGTCTAGATGCAGTGGATGTCTGTGGTAATCACTATAAATAAGATGCAAATTGCCGACTAGGCATAGCTCCTCATTTAGGTCGGCAGCTCTTGCTAAATTAACCCCAGGATGAAACTAATAGAAAGCTTGACTTGTCTCTGAAATTAAAAAAAAACCACAGAGGCCACCTTCCCTACCCCTACTGCTAGCAGCCCTCTTGGGGTTGGGCGCCCCAGACGATGAAAGGTGAAATGCATATTGAAATTCAAGGAGTTATTAAGGACTCATGTGGAAGTATCAGTTTATGTGCCAGGGAAGCTGTAGCTCCAAAGGATTGAAAATGAGTCTGAGAATTTATGTTTAAAAGTTAAAAGGAGTGGGAGGAGAGCCAGGCGGGGCTGGAATGTCAGTGCCCTGCCCTCTTTCTCTGGCTCCATAGCTGAATTGTCTCCCGGTTTCCTGGGGAGAGAGAAGTGCACTTTGTGACTCAGGGTGGACGTTGTTCACTTTTCACTGTTGATTTTTTTCCGACTTGAAGAAGCCTCTTCCTCCTGCTGAGATCAGGCTGATGATTTATGATGCAGGTATCAATCTGGGGAGAGGCGGTCCCCTGTGTCTATATATAGCATCTCCTCGGGCCATAAATGGGAGGGAGGGAGAGGCTTTTGGAGGGAGAAGTCAGCTCCGCTTTCCTCAGCTGGAGCCTGGAAGCTCGGGGAGCTGAGCTGGGCAGAGCTCTCTCCTCTTTGCCATTCTTCCTCCCTTCTGGGTAAGTTTCTTCTTCTTCTACCCTTTTCTAGTTTGAGGCTTGGGAGAAAGGAATAATAACTTGTGCAAAAGCTGTGTGCACTCAGATTTCCTAAATGGACCTATTTCAGGGTAAAGAAATGTGAACCAGTTCACTCTATTCTATGCGAATAATAATAATAGCAGAAAATTAGGTCTGAAGTCTGTATTTCTTTGCCTAGATTTTAACGTTTTCTTTGTTTCCCATAGTCATGATCTTTATTGTTACCATACTCTAACATCCCTTCAGAGTGTACGTTGCATCTTCAACCCGACTTTTGCAACGTTTCCTTAAGATCCCCAGTCATTGATTGATGTCTGCAGTTTTCACGACCATCTCGGAAATGTGAGCAGAGTGCAGGTTTGAAGAGGTGTGAAATAAGAGGGGATATTTTCTTAAGAAAAAAAGAAACAAGGGTCATTTAGCTTGGACCTAGACTCGATTATCTGGGAGACAGGAGAGAAAATGCCTCTTGTGAGTATTTCCAAGTTTTCACCTCAAAAGGACAGTTTCTCACAGTTGTTTTCTGCCTTGTGCTTTGTGCTGTGATAGGATCCTGCAGGATTTTTGTAGAGCCTGTGCTCTCTCCAGGCATGTTCTCGGAACCCTGCCTGCCAAAAAAGATAGTGCAGTGGGATGCCTGCCCTCAGAAGGCCAGGGAGGGGCAGCGAGGAAGGAAAGTGGGGGTCACCGTGGTTGGAAATGCTCAGCCTTCCCTCTGTCCCGGTTTCACAGTCCTTTCTTCCTGAGCAGAAGTGAAACAGGCGTCAAAGAGCGAGTGGGACAAAGACAGTTTAAGGGGGTTTCGTAATAAACTGAGTCTGGGCTGTATTTGCAGGAAATTTGCTTGAAACTGACAGTGAACTGGGACCTCAATCTACACGCCGAGTCTTTACAAAAACAAGGAGAATCTGTGGGCAACTGTAACTTTTAAAACTGCTGATTTGCTTTCAATTCTCTCGGTTTGTGAGAAATATGGCAACTACCTGGGTGGCTGGGAAGGTCTCTTGTCCAGGAAGCTGCACGTTATCTCCTTTCTGCATCGAATTTGATCCTGCTCAAGCATTCGGGCAGAATGAATCAGGCCTCTTGAAAGCCAAAGAAACTTGCAGCTCAAGGAGAGCAAACTAGTTGAAGAAACTTCGTGTCATAGTTTTCAAAGGTGACTTGAGAAACACTTGAGAATTTAGCTGCCAGAAACTAGACATCAAACCATATTGGATTTATCATTGAGGCTGATTTTAAGAATCATTTTGTGCACAGCTGTCTTTACTTTTGGTGCTCAGTAGTGTGGAAAAACCTTTGGAGGGAAAAGTTGCCAAAGTGAATGAGCTCAGATGAAACCTGTCTTGGGTACCCAGGGCTCAGTTAGCAGGAGGATAGCCCAACGGTAGGTGCCAACTATCCTTTTTGTGACTCTAGAAAAGCTTTCATTTGGTTTATTCCCTGACTTTGACGTTGTTAGCTGCACAAACGACCATTTCTTTTGCTAAGTGGAAGTCAATGCATCATAGTTGAAATGTTTTCACAAATTAAAAGCCTTCTTGGGAACGTCAAAGATGGGTTCCAAATATTCTTCACGGTAAGGGATTAGGACTAAGCATGTCACAGACGCACGGTCCCCTGAACTTGAGGACAGGCTCACGTTTCATTTTGGTGTCATAATTCCCAAACGTGTCAGGAGCGTTCCGTGAGCGGCGGGGGAGTGGTGGTGGAAAGTGGGCTGGTGCAGAGTCAGAAGTCCAGGATGGAACGTTGGCTCTGCCACAGACGAACCAGTGACCTGGGCAAGTTATTTTCACCATCTGAACCTCAGCTTTCTCACAGGCAAGGTTGAGATTCAAACCAGGACAGAACGAGATCACACAGGTCTAGCTGTGTGCATTCAGTCACAACTTGTTGAAAAATCCGTAACTGGTGTGTTTAGAATACCTTCTAATCTACATCTTCCATATTTGAGGACGATCAGCACTAACAGTGGAGCATTGCCTCCGATATTTTTTAAGCCTTGTCATAGATTCACGTGCAGCTAGAACTTGAGGGTATATTAGCTCCCACCCACTTCAGCCCCCTCACTTCTCAGTGAAGCAACTGGAGCCCCAAGAGTTGGATGGGTCACCTGGTCACTGCTGGAACCCAGGACTCTCCACGCCTCTTTACACCAGGGGACTCCCATCAAAAACTGCGCCAGAGGAAAGGCTATTTTCACAGGGTTTTGGGGTTGTTAGCGAGGGGAGGATAATTAACATGCATCAGAGACAGTTTTCTTAGAAACGAGAGTGGCTTTCTATGGAGAAAGTGAAGGGAAATCTGGCTGCCCATCAGCCCGGTTACTTCCTTCTCTATCGTGTCATCTGAGGACAGCGAGTTTGGTCAGGTCCTCCCTGTGGCTCCTCATCATCGCCTTGTGACCCAAGGCCATGGCTACGGAGCATGTGCTGAGCCTGTAAGGGACTCTCTTCCAAGAGATCTCATCACTCCAGTCTGGAGGTAGACAGGGACACTGGGAAGTTTTGAAGTAAGAGGCCCACCGAGGAGTGGAGAGATAGGAGCAGAGCACAAATTACGTGGCCCGAGAGTGGCTTGAGGCTGCGTGGTGGTCCTGCCAGTGTGTCTGGGTTGGGCGTGAGCCTGATGAAGTCAGCACAGGCAGGTGGAGTTGAGGACGCATTGGCATAGGGGTCAAATGCACAGAAGTGAGCTTGCTGCCATCCCTGGAGCAAGAACTCTGAGATGTCCCTACCCTTGAGATGCAGCAGTTCCGCGATTCAGGCTTGGCTGGCACAAATGCGTGGGGGAGGAAGAACAGGTAGACGCGAGGATAACTGCATTTGCAGAGCCTTTGAAACCTCCTGATTTCGATGTCTGTCAGCACGATGTTTCATTAAGTGAGTAGAGAATAAACATGGGAATAGAGGCAGTAGAGTTTTCTGTTACTACCCTGGTCAAAGTTGTCTTGTGGGAAACAGCTACGGTTAATTCTACGAATCAGAGCAAGGAACACAGGCACCATGTACACTTGGTGCCACATCACTCATCATTACAAAGTGTGCGCTCCTCTTGCAAGAAGTGTTGAGGATGTCCAGGCCACACGGCCATATGTCAAGTTAAGCCAGTGATATATTGAGCGCTGACGGTGCATGGAGCATTGGACAGGACATTGCAAACTAGTGAAAGGAGAGCTGGTCATTGGCTATGAGCGATGCTGACCTTTCCCAGCCATTTCACATTCAAAGCAAGAGCATGGATCCCACCAAGTGTCGATGGTTCTCTTTAGAGGGTGCTAGCTGTCGCAGTTTACGTGTTTCAAGATAGCTTAACCTCTCCTATCACCTACACCATTTTTGAACTCTTCCGTTTGCCGAGAAATACAAAGTTTAGCCTGACATAAATATACGTAAATTTCGTGATGGGCTGTGACCACCTGGCATCATGGCACCAGCGAGGATTCTTCTTGGTTTCTGCTGTAGGAGAATTTTCCTCCATTAGTGCAAGTGTGATTGGAAAAGAAATCTCAGAGAGGAGACTGGCTCAAAGTGGTGAAACATGTGCCCCAACGCTGGTCTGACTTAAGTCAGTGAGCTTTCCCCAGCACACGGATGGACTCCGAAGACAGTAGACGGAATGTATGTAATGACGGGCAGATGAAGGCACTGGAAAATCCCACTAAGATACAGCTGAGGATATTTCAAATATTGCAGTGGCAAATGAATTTGTTTAGAGACCTTTTCCTACCTACAGAATTCAACTTAGCAACAAACAACAGTGGCTACTAATTTTGGTTGTTTGTGATGCTAGACCAAGCACAGTGCCAAGCATTACATAGATTCAGTATGGAACATCAGAGTTAGAGAAAGGAGAAGTTAGCCCAAGGCCACATCAAAGTGTTGGAGTCAGAATTCGATCTTAGGTCTATCAGGCATGATTGCACTTGACCTTGACATTTCAATACCTCTTTCAAAGCTGGGGTGGGATGGAGGGGGCGGGTTTTTATTATGTTTCATTAGATGCAACATTCTATTATATATTTATAATCAAGTTTATGCAAAACACATGCTGGACCCTCAATGGATATGTGATGGTTGGTGGATAGTTGATTTTTAAGAGGAAACTTGAAGCAAAGTGTAAAAGGCCCAGAAATAGAAGTCCAACGACCGTGGATGGGCTAGCCCTTTCAATATGTTTTTGGGGAAATCTCTCTCCTCTCTGGTCATCATGTCCATCCCTCCTCCCCCTCCCCCCGCCCTGTAGAATAGGAGTTTGGATAATTCTTAAGGATCTTTTAAGCTCTGTAATTCTGTGATTCTAGGAAATTCACAGTCTAAAGAGAATTGGTCATGAGGAGTATGCTTGGAACAAATTGTGTACTTTGGTAGGTTTTCTACCATATACCTGAAGATCTGAACAGTGTGCAGAGTGAAGGTGAAGACTATTTCATCTTAGAGCAGGACCTGGGCATTTTCTGCTCCTGGCCTCCTTTCCCCTGGTCCTTTGTGTGAGTGGCGTCCCCTGGGCTGTGCCATGGGGTCTTGCCTAAGAGTTCCATCTTTAAATCAAGCAGATTATTCTAATTTAAACAGAAAAGACAAAAATGGAGCTCAAGTTTGGAGGAGTTCTTTTGCCTCTTTATCTGGGAAATTAATAATAACAGAGATTTAGGAATACTGTCTACATGATTTTTAGAGATAGTCAAAGTCAGTTGGCAGTTAATTTATTTTGGGTGAACATATGCAACCAACGGCTGTGTCTAAATCCTGCACTCCTTCAAATTCCCAGATCCCATGCCCCAGGATGGATCTCTGCTATTTCTTGGTGTGGGAGAGTTTGACCAAAACATGCTCACTTTCCCACGTCCCCTAAGCTTTCATGCTGGGCTCCGTCCCCACTCTCTGCCCATCCCAGCCGAGCAAGTCTACAGTTGAGGTATGATTTTAGAGGAATGGACCTGGGAGGCGTCCTGGAGTCTGCTCCTTTTTTTCAAGACCCCCCCTTTGAGTAGTGAAGACCCCAGCTCTGAGGCCCCCATTGAAAGCCTCCATATGTGATCACAGGCTTTCTAGAGCCATTTCTCCATGTGCCTTGCCCTGTGTCCTGAGACCCTGCCTTTTCCTGCCTCACCTGTCATGGATGCCCTTCCTCCCTCCCCCATCCTGCCTGTCAGTTCACCCATCCATCAAGGTCCTTCTCAAATGTCACCTACTTCAGGGGGCCTCTCTGGCTGCCCTCTCTCCTGCTCCCTGTGCTCCCTTCTCACTTCCCAGAGCATTCTGTACCGCTCTCTGCTCTTATCGTCTCTTGTCTTGTATCTAAGTATTTGTTTATTTCTCTAATCTGTGTTTTAATTATTTTTATCCCTGTCACTCACATTGCTTTGAATAAACTACTCTATATATATTTGTTGAGTTTACAATTAAATGAAATCTATAGCCCAATCTCCTAATTTTTATGGAAGCAAACAAATGAAATCAGGTAACTTAACAGGCATCCAGACTCCTAGTCCAAGAGGATTTCCACTTACATAATCCTTCTTTCATTCTCCTCTTCCCCCTGAATGGGTATTATTAATCAGAGTTGATTTTCCCCTTTGGAACAAGTCAGCATAGTGTAGAAATTAGTGTAGAGATTGCAGACGCCTGACTACATTTGAGAAGGACCTCATTGCTGCTTGTTACTCTTTATTGGCAGACACACACAAAGATGTCGCTTGTGGCCGTGCCCTTCTACCAAAAGAGACACAAACATTTTGACCAGTCGTATCGTAACACTCAAACAAGGTACCTTCTGGATGAATATGCAGCGAAAAAGTAAGTTGGAATTCGGTGAGCAGACTGGTAGAGCCTTGATTATGGGTGCCTGCCTGATGTTCAAAGGCTGGAATCTCTACCCAGGTCCCTGAAATATGGAGAGGAGCTGGTTTGGGGAGGGCCAGGGATGGCGATGGTCCCTGTTGCTCATGTCTGGTGCCAGAGAGGGGACATACACAATGCCTGGCTGCACAGCAAACTGTGTGTGGAGCATTGCATGGCATGCTGCTGTCTCTGTAGGTCCTGGTAGACTGGCTCTGAGCCCCCAGGTTAGATCATGACGGCAGAGACTTTTCAGTAAGTGGTCATTGGCTGTACTCTTTCTCTATCACCCAGAACTGGAATCTAAGAAGTCACAGAAAGGAAGGGCGGTGAGGAGGACAGCAGTGGAGAAGAAATTGGTGGGAGAGAAGTGACTCGGTGGCCAAGTAGAGATCAGATGGAGCCGATATCAATAATAATTTTGTTACTTTAATAATAAGCGTAGCCAAAGTGAATTTATTCACTGCCTGGGAGGCTGGTGTCAAGTCACCAGTTCTTCTGCAGAGTTTTCCAGTACAGTGTCCTGAGGGACCGGTGACAGTGCAGCTGCAGCTTTAATGGGCCGATGAGAAGGTTGTGCTGAAGGAGAGGCATGTCACCAGCACCCTATATTTAGAAACGCCTATGGCCCTTGACTTAGTTGCCATCCCTGTAACAAACAAAGCCAAACAGTCACAGCCCCTCCCGGCAGCCTCAGGGAGCATCAGATCCCTCAAGATATATATAATCATGGCCTTGGGCCAAGGGCTTGGAAGGCACCGGCTGGCACTGAAGGGAATGGCAGGGGCGGTAGAGGAGCTCAGGCTATGAAAGCTCCCTGAAGACGGGCCTGTGCAGACAGGGTAGAGGGGACCCACAGGGGTGTGGGTTTGTGTGGGTGCCTGAGTGCATGCACTGTGCATGAGTGTGCACACGGGCAATCACATGAGCACATGCATATGTTTATGCATGTGCACACATGTGTTTGCATGCTTTTATGTGCAGGTAAGCTTGTACATACATGTTGCTGCATGTGTGTGCAGGCACATATTCATGTGTGTACGCTTGCGCTTGTGTGTGCATGTGTGTGTGCATGCATGTTTCAGGGATGGTTCCTGGTGTATAGAAAGAGAGTGATGTTGTTGTTTGCGACACATTGTTATTCTTGTCTAACACACTAATTTGTCCCAACGTTCGTCAAGGCGTGCTTCTACCCGGTCGTCTTCCCAGAAGTCTTTTACTCAGGAGTCGTCTTCTGAGAGAGCGTCCAGCCAGACATCGCTGGGAAGGACAACCTGCAGGCTCTGCGCAAAGAGGCTGAACGCCGAGTCGGAAGAGGAGCATGAACGGAAGAGGAGGTGAGCCTGTGGCCTCTCTCAGGCCACCCGCCAAGTCAGAGGGAGCTGCCTAGGGTCACAGCACTGCCACGCATTCTGGGCGGGACACCCAGGAAAGGCGCCTTGCAGGTCAGGGAAACAGGATTGAGGGTGTTTGCTGGGAGGGAACTTGAGAGAGCCCAGCAGGGGAGACGTAATAAAAGCTATACGCCACGTTTTTTGATCGCATGCTTATTCTTCACCATCGTTGTCTCGATTAATCCCAACAAGGAAACTGGGATGAATTTTCCCCTTTGTTGTGCAGATGAGAACAGTGCAGTCCAGAGAACTCGCTTCCACGTCCGGGGCCCTGCGCCTCACGCCTGTGGCAGCTGGAATTTGCCCTCGGGTCTCTATCGCGCTCCCACACGAAACTCGCTCCCTGTGCGTAGGGCCCAGGATGGTCCCATTCGAGACCTAAGCGTTCGAAGTTGATTTTGAATTTCACTGACAACCTCTTCAGCTGTTAAAGCACAGTGGTGAGGGTTGTAGACTCAAGCAGGGCGTCTTCCAAAGGGGCCAGCCTTCCCACCAGCTGTCCGCGTGGAGAGCAAGTCGCCAGGGGCTCCCTGGACAGTCAGAGTCCACATGTCAGTGGACTCAGCTCATGTCACAGGAATGAGGTGGATTAATAGGAACGTCAGTCTTGAAATTATTTCCATATCACAGGGAACAGATGTGATCTTGCTTTGATCTTTCAAGAACGAAATAGTTAAACGTCTTGTAAGTGCTTCATTTTATACCTGCTCTATTTTTTCCCTGACCTCTCCCTCCTACTTATTTCTAGAAAGTTCTCTCTTATCTGTAAACACTTAAAGTTGCACTGTGACCAAGGAATCCGTTTAATGAAAACAATGTGTAGCTGAAAAGACGAACCCTTATTTTTTAAAATTTGAATTATCTTTTAGATGCCTTATGGGAATTTTGCCACGTAAATTAATTATATGGTAAAACGAAGACTTTACAACAAAAGGTCCTTTTGTAAAAAGATCACTTTAAAATGTGTACATTTAAAAATCTGGGTTTTTATGTATTGGATAATTTATAAAAGATCCCTGCTTATATTTAAGTTTTTGGCATGGAGAATGAGAGGACTTCAGTTTTATCATATATTTTTTCAGTTATGCCTTGGAGTGACCTTGAACATATTGCACAAACTTCCCATTCCTCGATTTCCCCAGGGATGAAATGGGGGCACGTAAACTTCTATTAATTTGAGCAGTCAGGGGGTGGGTTACTGTAATTCATGTGGTTTCAGCAAAAATGCCGTCTGTGACAGTGCTGGCTGTTGGAAATCTTGCTAGAACACACAAGGCTACTCTCTTGCAATAGCAGATCTGGCCCACAGAATGCGTGGTGATTGCTGATGACTGATTGTCATCTTCCCGTGTCTCTCAGGCTCACGTAAGTGCAACAGGCATAGGAGAGGGCTTCTGCCAACTCTGTGCTGAGCCCACTACTCACGTTTTGGGGTTATGTGTTTTTTAGTAACCTCACAATATTTTGTTCTCAAAACCCATGTGCATATCTTCCATGTGAAAGATCTTTTCGAAATTAGTTCATTCCTCCTCTGAAAGTAAATCTAAGTAATTGGGGATTTCGGTGAGTGGGCCAGAGTTATTGAAATTTTACTACAATTCCTGCTCTGTTCCTGCCGTGTGGGCGGCCGGGGAGGAAAGAAAATGAGCACCATGGTGTAGGGTGGAGTTAAATGAGTTCTAGCTCTTATTACGGCAAGTCACCACTCTTGCTAGCCTTAAGCGTTATTGAAAGCTCTTGTGCATTCTTCATCTTCCGTGGCAGATGTTGGTTTAACATACCGGACAGATGGGTCCTTTGTGAAAGATGAAGTTGTGGGATGATCAATTTGAGTTAGTGCTTGTGTCTTCATGTAAAGTAAATACCAAAGAGTCCTCGGCGTTCTTCAAGGATCTTGACATGTTGTTCTGGAAGATACAGCGGATCAGAAATGTCCCTCTGATGCCTTTACTTCTGTCTTTGTGAGACATGGGCCTCCGTGATCATGCAGGCTGTCCCAGGGGCTTGTCATTAGCGTAAATGCATGATGGACGACAGAATTCTGCACAGGAGGCTGGCATCAGTTACCTCATCACACACCAGCAGAAATATTTTCTCAACGTCCTGAATTACAGTATTTGAGGTTGGGTAAGGAGAAGAAGTTCTAGTTCAAATATTTATTCCAAATTATAAAATGTTAGGGGAAGATGGTGCTATTGACTTAAGAATAAGTCTGAGGCTCTCGTAAGTCCAACACATGGAAGTTTTTAGCAACTTCAAGGTAGGTCTTCTGATCCTTTAAGCTTATCATGACAATTTGTGTCATGAATAGCGACTTACCTTTTCTGTAATTTGGTGGGATTCATGACAAATACGAAGGCTCATTTCCTGTGCGCCTTGTTGGGCAATGCGTTCACTTGTTTGTTCTTCAGGACTCTTATGCACCTGGCACCTGTATGTGACGGGAGCCAAGCAGTTGGGATGTGGGTGGTATGACCTGTGTCATCTGAAACGCTCACGTGTCCTTCAAAACTTAAAGACTCGCCCTCCTGCTTTATGCTCCGCGAGCAGGGAGGAGAACGAGCTGTTGTGTAAGAGAATGCTAGGGCTCCCATGTGGGCGTGGGCCCAAGGAGAATTTCTCCGAGGGGTGACCTCTGCTGCAAACCACAGGATAGGCAGGAGTTAGCCACCTTAGGAGCTGGGAGAAACCCCACCCTGTGAGGAGAGGGTGTGCGCAGAGGCCTGAGGCTTGAAGAGACTGTCTCCCGAAACAGCAGTGAGATAGCCAGCGCGCCCGGTTCCGGGAGCCGACACGGGAGGTGAGAGGTGGGGCTGTGAGGGGGTCAGAAGGGAAGAGGCGACTCGATACTCACGTCTTGGTTTAGTTTTTATAGTTCCTCACTCCAGGTCTCTGTAGGAAGAAGCTGCAGAATTTTCTGAAATTCTGTATTCCATCTCAAACTTCCTGAATGCCCGACCCCAGGTCTTGGTTTTGTACACTGTGCGACCAATCGTTGGGGTGTTGTGGGGTTGCAGAAATGGTTCTGGACAGGGGGCCTGCAACCCAGGTTCCAGGTCAGGCTCCATCGCCCACTTGAAGGATGATCTCAGACTGTTCCCTCCACATCTGGGGCAGGCCCCATGCGTAAGGTCACTCTTGGCTCTGATGTGACACCCTGCTTTTACCAGATGAGGGCAACCTAGACCCATGCCTCTTCCGTCTGCACACTTCGTGCTGCAGGTGACGTCTTGCTCAGCTGTTCTCCATGGCGCTCTCCCTTCCCAGGCAGCACCGTGGACAGCCAGCCACCTGCTTGGTGGGACCTCGGGAATGTGAGGATGAGGGGGGGAGGTGAGGCTGGGAAGTTATGATGTGGGACTGGAAGAGCCAGCTTGGAATGTGGGAGCACCACTGGGCCTGGCCATATTGGAGGGATGTGTAATTTTGGGGCCTCACAAAGATGGCACTCAGGCCAGAAGAAATGTGCGCCCCATTGCTCTGCATCTGCAGATCGAAGAAGCTGAATTGTTTCTTTCATCCTGTTTATCATCCTAGAATACAGACTTCTCTGTATCTGTTGATTTAAAAGGCTTTAATTCCATCTTAAATTCACTCAGAAATGGCAGCCTCCCCCGGAAAACAAACGGTTTTTGTATGCTGCTGTGCGGAAGAAAACTCGCCCGCGAGGCGCTCAGCCTTTCCTAGACTGTCGTGTCGGATGGGAAGTGGCTGGAAACAACCTCCAGCATAGCTCACCCAACCTCTGAGGCCCAGACGCCCGAGGGCAGCCAGACTCCTTGCCTGAAAAGTGGGGAGACCGAGTCTTGAAACGGTGAAGAGACCTGCTCGCTGTGGCACGTCTCTGTTGAGCACCTGCTGCGTGCGAGCTGTCCACGTATGAGATGAGTAAACGAGTCCCGTTTTTAAGGAATTTCAGACTCATTTCCTGCCTCTGTGTCCAGCCCCTACTACTTGTCATCATGACCCACCACAGGCAGGGGCACTTCTCACACTTACTACGGCCAGAAACGAATCAAGTGTTCACAGGGGCCTCTCAGAGCCCTTCTCCATAGCTTCCCCATCTCCTAACAATTTTAGTCGTGCAATCCTCTGGGTAAAAGGAAAGCCGGAGCATAGATCTCCTGTGTTTGTTTTATTCGGAATGGGTGTGCCTGCCCTTCTTCACATCTTCTCTATGTGTGGCATTAACACAATTGCCAAAATGCACTCTTGAAAGACAGATAAAAATAAACAGAAATTGCATTTCTCCTATTTTCTTGCGCCCCACTTAAGAAAATCCTGGGAGGGAGAGCGTCTGGTCTTTCCAGGCTTCTGTGACTGCGCGCCCTTCCCGGGGCATCAGAGAATCACACCTCTCTTCGCCCTGCAGGTACCAGTCTCTGGAGGCGTCCTACGGCGAGGCCAAGCGAGAGCGCTTCCTCAGGGAGCTGGCGGAGCTGGAGGAGAACGTGCACCTGGCGCGCTCGCACGCGCAGAGCAAGCTGGACAGATACGCCATCCAGCAGATGGTATGGGGCCTCGGGGCTCCCTGGGAGGCGTGGGTCCTGAGGCGGTTTGTCAGCACCATGTTCGCACAGCCTGATGGCAGACAGCCTGGCTTGCCCTCTCTGACACGCGCTGACCCGTCCTTGCTTCCCGGGGACAGGTGGAGGACAAGCTGGCCTGGGAAAGGCCCACGTTTGAGGAGCGGATGAGCAGAGCCCCCGAGATCCTGGTGCGCCTGAGGTCCCACACCGTCTGGGAGAGGATGAATGTGAAGCTGTGCTTCACCGTGCAAGGGTTTCCCACCCCCGTGGTGCAGTGGTGAGTGCTGCTCCTTCCCGGGGCTGCGTTTTCTTTTAAGGAGCCGGCGAGGCTTGGCTCACGTGGATGAATGACCAGGACCCGCGTGGAGGAAATGCATGCCACACAGCCCGTTCCTTAGACCACGTACTTGAAACTAAATGGGAAACACGCTTGCAAAACTCATGGAGAGTCATGGTAAATACGACGCAGGCATTTCATTTTAGTGAAATTCACTCCACTGATTGTCCAGAGGACTTTTATTTAAAAGTGGGTTCCATGAAATGATCTCTGTTTACCTGTGCAGCTCTGCTTTTAACTATTGGAAGCCTCCTAAGTGGAGGATCCAGACCCCAAGGCTTTGGAGCCACAGAACGTAGTTCATAGACCCTCGTGACTTCCAAGAGTTAAATAAGCCCACGGACCCGTCGTGTCGACACCTGTTGCATACGTGTGCTCATTTGTTTCACGACTTTCTGGAAGTGATCGTACAGACCCCAAAGTTTGTAGCTGCTACAAAAACCGTAAATGTTTTGCTTGTATCTCGGATTGGGGCTCTTGGCAACGGGTCTGAAAAATAGCGTCTGGATCTATGGTTGTTCACGAGGCTGCTGGAGAGGCTGGGACCCATCTCCCATTGATCTTGAAGGGACCGGGTCCTGCTGTCCTGGGTGGGACACTGAGGCCGCCTTCCTCCAGTTGGGGTCCAGTGCGGTTGATCTGCTGGAACTCTCCTCGCTCGCCCCAGCTACACCACGGCCTAGAGAGGCTGCTCGGGGACCTAACCAACATTGGTTACATTTTTTTCTTATGGAATGACACACCCTGAATTCCCAACACAGTTCAAGGAGGCTTTTGGCACACACTCTGCCATAGGTCGAGGGTTGCCCAGATAGTCTGAATTCTGCAAGAGCTGCTGTCCCCTTAAACAGACAAATGTGGGCTCTAGCTGTACCCTGACCCCCTGCCTCTCCACCCTACCCCTTCCTTCCCATGATGCTGAGAAGTGAAGCTTGCAGAAGCAGAGCAACACCATGCTAGAAGGCAACAAAGACGACCGAGACACAACGAAACAACCCAGTCTGCCTTTACACTGAAATAACGTTTCTCTCGTTTAGGTATAAAGATGGTATTTTGATCTGCCAAGCAGAAGAGCCTGGAAAGTACCGAATCGAGAGCAAGTACGGCGTGCACACGCTGGAGATCAATAGGTGAGGCCTTGGCGGGTAGGGCCACATGCTCCCAACACCTGCCTCAGATAAGTGATGGTTCACACAAAAAAAGAGAAATCAGATTTAAACACAAGGTCACATCACGCCACAGCTGCGTGCATTCCGTGTGACTTTATGGGTGTTTCTGAGTCAATTTAATTGGTGTTAGAAGCTTCCCTTCCTTCAGTGTCAGGCCAGAGGGATGCAAATGAAGCCGCTGGTCCAGGGTCCTGTTCTGGGAACCAAGAGAATAAATGGTTTAAGGAAATGTCATGGGGTCTGGGTGCCGGGGCTACAGAGACCCGCGGGTGGTGGTCACCCCTGTTTGCAGTGGGGCTGCATCTTGTTCCAGGTTTCAGTGACCATCCCCAACCTCAGACACTTCAAGGAAATGTAATCTTCATTATTTTTTTCACAACAAATTGAAAGAATGTGGAAAATACAGATTAGTCAAAGGAAATAAAAACCAGCATATTTCCCACACCCAGTGTCAGGATTTTGGTGTATGAAGCGGCTCTGCTTTTTCCTTACACAACAAACACACACCTGTAAACACACACACACACTTTGATGTTTTTATAAAAGCGAGATTTTGCTGTTCACGTTGTTTTCTGTACACACAGTTTTTATTTTTTATAGAAAAATCATAACATTATGCAGTCCTCCTTTTTTCGTGAATAGTTTATCATGACACTTTCCCACACTCAGCTGTTGATTTCTCTGGTAAACGTGACTGCGTAATGTACTATAATCAAGAACACGCACGCTTGTCTAGGAACCTGAGACCTGGATTCAGATCCCCAATGTACCATCTACGCTGTGACTTCAGATAAGTCATGAGCTCCTCCTGAATGTAATACTCTTGTCTGAAAGTAATTATCAAGAGACAGATGATAAAAAAGTCAGCTTCAGGGCCAGCCCCATGGCCGAGCGGTTAAGTTCGCATGCTCCACTTTGGCAGTCCTGTGTTTCTCGAGTTCAGATCCTGGGTGCCAATGGTAATGCTCATCACGCCGTGCTGAGGTGGTGTCCCATGTACCACAACCAGAGGCACTCACAACTAGAATATACATCTATGTACTGGGGGGCTTTGGGGAGAAGAAGAAGAAGGAAAAAAAGAAGATTGGCAACAGTTGTTAGCTCAGGTATCAATCTTAAAAAAAAAAAGTCATCTTCTCTGTTTGCCTAATAGAGTTATTGTGAGAATCAGATAAGAACACAACGGGCTCTATTTATACATATTATGTAAATATATGGTAATTGTGTGTGTGTAGTAAGTTATATCAAATCCTTTCCAGGAAAAGATGGAGGATACTGGTATAAATAATGTAAAAAATCAGGAAATCATTCGAATATGTGATTTTTCTTTTTTTGGTGAGGAAGACTGGCCCTGAGCTAACATCCGTTGCCAATCCTCCTCTTTTTGCTTGAGGAAGATTATTGCTGAGGTAACATCTCTGCCCATCTTTCTCTATTTTATATGTGGGACACTCGCCATAGCTTGGCTTGATGAGCAGTGTATATGTCCGCGCCTGGGATCCAAACCCACGAACCCCGGGCCACTGAAGTGGAGCGTGCGAACTCAATCACTATACCACTCGGCCAGCCCCTGAATGTGTGATTTTGTTTATTCCTAGACTATGAAACATGACTGCATCATAATGAGGCTCAGTTTAGACTTCTCAGCGGGAGCCCAGTCTTGGGCCTTGCCCTCCTGGCGCCCCTGGCCTGCACTCCCAGGACGGTGTCGTGTGGAGGTGCCCATCCCTCGGCCTGGTGCAGCAGGGCCTGGCCACCTGTGCCGGCTCCTGAATGTCTCCTCCTCGTGCAGCCTTCTAGAAGCCTCCGTGAGGCCTGGAAGGTTCCCCACTGCCAGAACCATGATTCCACCTGCAGATTAATTAGGACGGGGTGTTAAAAGGTTACAGTTAAGATTAATATTTGGGATGAGTCATTACCTTGTTTCTCTAAGAAAATTTGAGGCTCTTAGGAAGGTCAGAGGCCCTGGCCTCCTGGCCGTATGGCGCTGTTTATTGAACACCAAATCCAGGTCCCCAACTTGGAGGTCTTACTTCTAGCATGAGGAGGTAGACCATAAGCATAATAAAAAAGGCAGTTATACAGCAAATCCGAGCGCTGGGTACAGGGCGGACCTGTGGCCTTCCCGGCGGTTGTGGTGTTAAGTGCGGTGGTGGGGCAGGCCTTCCTGGAGAAGACATCTCAGGAGCCGGGCTTGCAGGAGATCAAGGAGTGGGCCAGAGAGACGTGGGGTGGAGGCTCCGGGAAGGCACTGCCAGGCCCCTCGGCTGGGGAGTTGGCGGGAGTCGCCGGACAGGAGGTCGGAGCTGTAGCCGGAGCCAGACAGATCACATCAGATCACACATAGATTCTCCTCGAGGACCCTGGCTTTCCCTCAGGGTCTGAGGGAAGACTTAGAGGAGAGAAGCGAAGAGCTGACTCACGTTTCAGAAGGGTCACTCCGGCTATGAATAGAGGGTGGGGCACACTGTCGGCAAACTTTGCCGAAATTCAGGGAAGATGGTGGGGCCTGGACCAGGGTGGGCGCCGTGGGCTGGTGAGAAGGACGTGGACGCTGCATGGATTGTGAAGGTATAGCCAACAGGATTCGCTGATGGATTGGATGTGGGGTGTCAGCGGAAAAAGAGCGTCAAGAGCAGTTCTGAAATCTGGGGCCCGCGCATCCGCGGGGGCGAGGCTCGGCTGGGACGAGGAAGGCTGAGGGTCTGGGCACGAGCTCACGTGGAGGGCCGGGTCTCCTCGCTCCCTGAGCTGGAATCCCCAGACCCCTGGCTGAGTTTTTCGGAGAGCAGTTTTTTCTCCTTTGATTTCCAAAATGTGTGGAAACTCTCACAGACAATCAGCCAAGCTGTCTGGGAGGAGAACTTCGCCCTCCTTCATTGTCAGCCAGGTTGGCTCTCTCACCTGGCCCTGTGACTGCTGAGGGTGAGGCGGCTCAGTCTGGGTTAGCAACTGGCTTTTCCCCAGTTATATTTTAATAATTGCTTTAGAAAGAAAAGCCATTTCTCTCTCTCAAGCATGAAAAAGTCCTCTTCTCACCGGTGTTGGCAACTTCTAAATTTATATTGGAAACCATAGCGGCTTTGCTCCAAGCGAATAATAAATCAGCCGAGGCCCCAGGATGCCGAGAGGGCTCCATTCAGGAGCACGAGGTCTCTTACAAGTACTTGGATTTTCCATAAGTATGCAAATATTTGAGGAATTCAGGAAAAGGAAATTCCCCCGGGGCCAACCTTTATCTCAATATTCTTATCTGCGCCGGGACATTTTTAACAGATGAAATATGACTATTCTTCAGAAAAGGAGCAACGGGGAAACCCGCAAATTACAGCTCATCTCAGCTGTTCATACCGAACTGCTGAGATATCATCATCTGATCTGTGGCCGATTTAAGTGGTGTGGAATGTGCTGGCTCCCCACTCGCGACTGGCTCAGGAATGAGCTTTTCCTTCTGTTACAAGAGTGACATTTACTCCTATGACTATTCTTTGGCTGCTGTCACCAGATTCTTGAAGTGCCGAAAAGGAAGCTTATTGCCCTTCAGTCCTATTTGAATTTAAACTGTAATTGACACTATTTTATACGATCAGAAGATTTTCTCTTGGGACCCGTAATGTGAGTTCTGTTTCTTCACAGAATTTTAACGTTGTTCTCACCTTTTTATATAAGTGTTTGAACAAGCTATCTTGTATTTTGTTCGTAACACCTCTGCTCCCCTCTAGGCTCTAGGACTCACTTCTTCTTGCATTTTATTTTTAGACCTTGATATTCAAATTCTAATTTGAGTTAAATTTTAAATCCAACGTCAACACCACTCAGTTGGCGGACACGGGCCAGGAGAAATTCACGCGCCGCTTAAACATTTGTCCGCCCATCGTTAAAATAGATAGAATATTATTAGTCTCTCCATGGGGCTGTTTTGGGGGCACTTCAGATGGAGACTTTGGGACGCGAAAGTGCCCCATGGAAGTTTGTAAAAATGGAGACCCAAGGAAGCTATCTCTGTCTACATTGGGAGCCTGTCCAAACAGAAAATAAAACCTTTTCCCCCTTAATCACTTGCTTGCAATTTCGCAGCATGAAGTCAAGGCTGGAATTAGACTCCGTGGGCAGGCTGAAGGTTCTCTAGAGCTGCCTTGGGAATGAGAGAAGAAATAGAGTCCCGCTGGGCTGTGCTCAGGCATGTGGGTTTCCCAGTTGCCCAGGGGGGACGAAATTTCAAGTTGGGCCCCGTCTCCTCAGTAGCAGCTGAGCTCTGCCGTCCGTCCCCTGCTGTCCACTCTGCCTGGCACTGTAGGGGCCCCGCTTCCTACAGCCCCTCCTCCCCCATGGCACCGGGAGGCCACACCCCAACACAGGCGTGCATACTTATTTATAATCTACGTATGTCCCAACTTGTCTTATATCATGGAAAACATTTACAAAAGAGAAATGTAAAAGGAGTGAGATAACAGTAAACAGAACTAGAAGTTCTAACTTTCCCCACACAGCCAGTGGGTTATCTTGTGCTCTCTCACTGGGTGCACCCTAAGTCGGGGACTACTGCAGTACATGAGTGGGTCTGAGTATTTTGGGGCTGTGGACATCTTCACAAACCAGAGGAGTGCTGTGGATCCTCTCTCCTGGATAAACACCCATGAGCACATCCACATACATCATCATATCATCTCTGGAAGGGCCAGGCTCCTAAGTGCGGATTCCCAGCCCGGTCCCTCCCACTAAGTACTAAGTGCTAACTGGTTCCTTGATGAGCCGTCAGTGCTAATGTGTTAGGTGGCTCTTCCCCGGGATCTTAATGCCCTAAGTCAACTGAAAAACAAGCTCAGGATCCTGTGGGAGGAGCTGTTCTCCGGGTGGGACTCCTGCTCCCTCCTTCTCTTCTCCTGGTGCAAGTAGTTGTTTTTATCCGTTCTAGTGCAAGGCAATTCCTTTCTTGCCTCCCTCCCAGCTACGGAACAAGGAAAGAGCAATTACTGCGCTGGAATGTAAAGGCAAAGGCTTCGGACTAGGAAGGACAGGGAATCGTCAGTACAGGAACTCAGGTGATACATTTTAACAAGTAATACACAAGATTCATGTAGCGCTTTAAAGTTACAAAGTGTTTTCAAACACCTTGTTTTACTTAATCACCAAAGTCACTCGAGGAAGGGGTAGGTACTCAATAAACGTATCTGAGACATTTAAAATGCATGCTGTTTATTTGTTATAGAGCCCGTAGATGAGTGCTCTGGGGTGAGCTAAGGCAGGCACAGACCTGGCCTGAGGACTCGTGGCTGGTGACGGCAGTCCTGTAATACACTCGGCAGCCAGCCGTTTTCCCCCTGGATTTTATTCTGATTGCACAACAGTGAAAAAAGTCCTGATTCACAAAGATGAGTTAGTTGCAAATGGAAACATTGTCTTACCTCGAAATCTCAGACTGTTCTTCAAGTAAGCAGAGATGGCAGGAGAGGCTTTGCCTGGGGGCCGTCGGTGCACAAATCAGGCTGCAGCACCAGGCTTGTGCTGTGGGGTTTCAATATGCGACTACTGTGTGGTGTGTTGAGGACGTATTTTTACTGTGGCTTGAAAATCTGATAAAATGTATATTGAGGGAGAAATTGGTAGCATGTTTGGGAGATTCAGTTTGAAAACTGCTGATAGTCGGTAAAATCCGGAAGGGTTTGTGACGGAGGTATTCAAGAGGATAATCAAAAGATTTATGGCGACTGATGGACACGCTCTAAGTAAAGTCTACACCCCTTCTCTGAGCGCTCGCTGTGGGTTCAGGCTCTAACAACCTCACTCAGGAATTGGTAGCTACGTCCATCAGTTGGGCACAGGGGTCAGTCTATCCGGTCCAGGGGTCATTCCCTGAGCTGGACCTGCCCCGTTTGCTCCGATGGGTGCAAGGTGTCTGTCTCGCCTTCTCGCTCCTGCTTCAAAGTCCTACTTGCTTGCAGGTTCCAGAACTGGTTCCACGTCAGGAGACCCGGATCAAGCAGATTTTACAGAATGCTGTGCTTCTCTCCGATGTGCTCTGGCCTTCCACTAGGGCCAGCTGTGCCTGTGGGTGCACAGCTCTCATTTCTCTCATCCATTGGGATATCACTGGTGGGGGCGGGATCCTCCTAGAGAAAAATGTAGGGCTGGTCCCAGAAGAAGAATACCCTCCTGTTTGGAGAATGCATTTATGAAAATATAGAGGTTTCATTGTTTAGAAGAAATAACACAAACACAGATGGAAAAAAAAATTCAAGCAATGCCTATGGGTATGAGAGAAAAGAAATTCGTCCTTCCACCCCACCCCCAGGCCCTCCGCTGTGTTGCTGTGTCTCCAGAGGCAGCCGCAGTGCTGGGTGTAGGCGTGTGTACGCTTGCCTTTTGTGGGCGGCTTAGCACAGAGCATTACTGCTTAGCAATGGAGAAAACATCCATATTACAAGATTTTTATGTGTTTTACACTGACGCTTACTCTGCCCCTGGGGGTAAGAGGTACCTGCAGTGTATTTGGAAATTGCATGGCGAAGTAGCTCTGATGAGTTCAGGCTGGAATTGCAGCTTTGGGCGCTGTGGTTCAGCTTGCATTCCTTCAAGGTGAACCCGGAGATAAGGCCCTTAGTTTGAAAATGCACAGGTGTGGGCTCCGTCTGTGCCTTCTCTCTCTTGAGCAGTGGCATTGCCTGGCACACTGGAACCGGATTTGAACCTCAAAGAGGAAGGGACAGAGTTCTTAGCAGAAGCCTCTGAAACAATCTCTCTCCTTTATGGGAGACATGGTGTATTTTTCAGTCAAAGAAAATATTTTCAGCTCTGAGTGGAATAGAGACGAAAATAAAATTACTAAGGACCTTCCAAGAACGGATTTGTCTCTGGGAGCACTGGCTGCCTAAGGCATTTTAAATGTAAGGCTTGAGCAAACCTTTCCTTTTTCTCTCGTGAGTGGGGTTTTTTGTTAGCTTCCTTCCCAGACTGACGTTATGCTCAGGATGCCCAGTTTTTGGAGAGGGAACAGAAGCTGCAAAAAGAGGGCAAGTTTTGGAGTTAGGTGGACATTGTGCACTCAACTTCTTCAAGTGTCAACCTTCTCCCGTGTTAATAGGCTAACAGTATCTATTTTAAAATTGCCAGCGTAAAGTCACCAGCAGAGCGCCTGGCATTTAGTAAAAGCTCAATGAATATCGGCCCCTCTTCCCACATCCCTCTTGTCTCGGTGAAGTTTTCTGCAGAAGCTGGTGGCATGGCAGCTCATAGACAAGAAAATAAGCTTCATCTTTTGTGAGATGGATGTGGGGCAGCGGAGGAGCTCCACCCTTGAGAAATTGGGGTCTGGAGCTTCCTGGGCCGTTGTCCTTTCTGGGGTGGATGTGCTGCCCCATGACTCTCCTAGGACGGCTGCCTCAGGTGGGATCCAGCTCAGACATCTTCAATACACCTTGCGTGGGTGAGCCATATCTGGGTGATCATATTACTTTGGGGTTCTGGACACAATCTCCCGTCAGCATGGGAATCCCTGGCAGGGAGTGAGGTGGGGTTAAATCTTCTGGAAGCTGAGGTCATTGGAGCCTGCCCACTGACAAGATAAAACCACAAACTCTACAGAGGTAGGTAAATAGGACCGGAGCGGATTATAGATTTCTCCTTGAGAATGAAGTTAAGGATTACCAGAAGGGCCAGCGGATTTTTTTTCTCAAAGCCAAAGCCAAGCCATAGTCCGGGATCAGACTCACCGTGTCTGTAATGAATCCCTCGTTCCAAGGATAGCGCTGGCATTGTTCTTAAGCATCATCATGAGCAAAGGATCCAGGTCACACGAGCTGCTTTCGAGGAACGTCTGTGTTCACCTTTGGGTCATTAACTTTTCAGAGCGGTCCTGCAGTGCGTTCAGGATGCTGTCTGGCTTTTTCTCTCCCAGGGCAGACTTTGACGATACTGCGACCTACTCGGCGGTGGCGACGAACGCGCACGGACAGGTGTCAACCAACGCGGCTGTGGTGGTGAGAAGTGAGTTTGCACGTCCCGGGGGGCCCGCCTTCTGCCTTCTTTCTCTTTCTTCGTCTTGCTCACCAGTTGTCTTGCAGGGTTCCGAGGGGACGAGGAGCCGTTCCATTCCGTGGGGCTTCCAATTGGATGTAAGTTGATCTGTTTTTCTTTTCGGGCAGAAAAATGTATACTGACATAGTACATAATTTTACTGTGATAAAATATATATATTTTTAAATAGTATTTCAAGAGACTCTTCCAAGTCTTTCCTGGGCAGGGTTAGTCTGCTGGCAATCTGTTCCCACGTAATTCCATGGCAAGGTGGAATTTTTAGACACTGGTGAAGTCATCGCCTTGAGAGACTTTACATTTTTGAATTGGGGGAAAAAACCCAAATCCAACTCCTTGACCTGAATGCATACTGTTGCCAGTTTTCCTTTTCTTTCCAAAGTTCACTGTCCTCCTTTGTAACGAACAGCCAGGGTGGGTCAACAGGAGGAGGACGTGTGGCTGCCCAGGCCAGCCTTTGCGTGGCCTCAATTCCTCTTACCTGATACGTGACGCATCCTGTGGCAGGTGCGACTTTGCATCCTGCTCTTCCACCTACTCTCACCTCCTTGAGGTTTCCCTGAGCACCTTGTAAACACCACCAGCTCCTTCCATGATGCTGATGGACCCAATGCCACCACATGGTCCCCCGTTTCCACAGTGACTTGCAGTGGCCCTGTGGGAGGCGAATGGAGTCTCTTTCGGAGAACCAGGGTTGTTTTCCACTGGAAGGCCCAAGAAGCTGGTTGACCAGAGTCAGGGGAGGGTAGAGAAGGTAGGCGTGCAATGACATCTCAAGGACCACAACTTGGCAGATTTGCATTCAAAATGGCTTATTTATGGTTAGGGAATGAGATTTAGGATTGATCTGATTTTCCAAAAGAGTATTGCATATTCCCCTGGCAGCTTTCGGTGATCATAATCCAAGGTCTAGGCATAACAAACCGAGTGTTGCTGAGTGAAGCACTGACCAGAACAATGACACAGGGGCAAGCCTTCTGACGGCCACTGAATTCTCTGTATATAACCTCCTTGAGGTCATTTCTGAGTGAATCTTATTAGATGGGCTTATGTCCAACACTTGGGGGCGTCTAAGACCACTAACAGGTGGGGGGGACAAGTTCAAGGCCAGCACAGGTGAAGGGGCAGGGAGACCTGAGTGTTTGTGTGCAATGATGAGGAAGCGTCTGATGGTGCCTGGATTCCAAGGACATGTCGATTTCCACTTGGAGGATGGTCCCAAAGCACTGATGAAGCTGGAGGGGTCTCAGAAGCCACTGGTCCCATTGCTGGGTTTCTTCCATTTGTTAAAATTTTACCTTTCTAAATGAAAACTTGGAAGTAATTACAACCTACTGAAACTGGATCACAACACAATAGATGCTCATGTATTCACCACCCATTTTAACAAATGTATATATTTTGTCATTTTCGTTTCAGTTACTTTTTAAAAATTGAAGTCAAATTGGCATAACACAAAATTAACCATTTGCAAGGGTACAATTTGCAGGAACTAAAACTGTCACAGAGGAGATGAAGCTCCGTGCTCCTTGCCTGCCCCTTCCCAGTTTGAGGCCTTCCTCCTAAGAGGAAACCATCATCTTAAAGTTTGCAGCTATTTTCAAAAATTTCCCTGCATGGATTATCTGTAAATCATAGATTATTTTGCTTTAAAATTTTACTGTAGATTTTCTTCAGAAATGTACTCCACCCCCCAGGAAAAATTATATTTTTGAGATTTAATCAGGCTGATACCTTGGGTATGATGGTATAATGACATTCTATTGGTGAGCACACCACAGTTCATTTTGAAGATGGGAAACTTTGGCCTCAGAGTCCATGTGACCTGAAGCCACACCTCTTGGGGCTGATGCAGAATTTAAACTCTACTCTTAGCGTGTGATTTGGGGTCCAAGTTGCCTCCCTACACAGCTGTGCCTCTCCATCCATCTTTGGCACAAATGGCAAGATACGACTCCAAGACTGTTTTCCTGATTCTTCACGAGTGGCCTGTCTTAGTCAGCTCGAGCTGTCATGACAAACGCCACAGACTCAGGACTTAACCCACAGACGTTGACTTCTCACAGTTCTGGAGGCTGGAAGGCCAAGATCAAGGTGCTGGCCATGTGGGTGAGGGTCTCTTCCTGGCTGGCAGATGGCGCCTTCTCGCTGTCTCATCACATTGGGGAGAGAGAAAGGGTCTCTTTCTTATAAGGACGCTAATCCCATCATGGGGCCCCACCCTCATGGCCTCATCTGAGTCTAAGCACCTCCCAAAGACCTCACCTCCAGTCCCGTCCCATTGAGGGTTAGCACTTCAACCTATGGATTTGGGGGGAACAATCATTCATTTCAAAGTGCTGTGTGCTGGAGAGTCGCTGGAGGAAGTGAGCATTCCGCTGTGGTGGGACATACACCTTTGTAGTAACGGCCCACGTGTGGGGGCCTGTGCTTGAGGTCCACCTGCACCTGATCCTGTAACTGTGTCCCGTTCTCTCTGTGCAGTGCCCTTATCGTCTGTGATTCCATACATGCACTTCGACGTCCAGTTTTTGGAGAAATTTGGGGTCACCTTCAGAAGAGAAGGGGAGACTGTCACTCTCAAGTGCACGCTGCTGGTGACGCCGGAGCTGAAAAGGGTGCAGCCTCGGGCAGAGTGGTACCGGGACGGTGAGTGCAAGGACGGCCCCCCATCCTGGGCAGCGCCCCCTCCACCTGCTGCAGATCTTGGCCACATTGGGGTGAAAATGAATGTTAAACTTTCGTGTTAATTTGGCATTCACTTCTAACACCGTGATGGCTGCAGGCAGCAAAGTGGAACCTGGAGCCTGCCCTTGATCTTGAACTTCACGCAGGGAGTGTGGAGAGGTGGACAGGAGCGTCTGAATTTGGAGGAGCCATCAGAGATTTCTCTAGCTCCCTAAAGAGGGTCTCTATGTGATTAAAAAGAGTGAGGGAGGTGTCTATACCTTTGTGCTTTCCCTCAGCTACAACAGTAGTCAACATTTATTAGAGCTTGGCATGTGCTGGGCTCTGTTCTGAGCGTGCAAGTTCTTTTAATTCCATAAAGACTCTCTGGGAGGGAGGGTGGGTTAGGTCCCTGTTACACGTGGGAGCTGAGACAAGGAACTTGCTCAAGTCTTCCCCTGGGAAGGGGCAGAGAGGGAGCTGAACATGCAGTCTGGCTCCAGGCTCCACGGTCCTTGTCACCATGCACTGTGGCTGCAGCAGGCACAGCCTGTCCTGTGCTGCCGTGTGTACGTGCCCCACAGAAGGAGACACCTTTGTCGTCCCTGGGCTGTTGCTTCTAAAGGGACTCGTTTTCTCTGGATTCAATTACAGAATATTCTGTTTATGTTTATTCGGGTCCTAACATGATGCAAAATATTACAAGGAAACATACCATTCCTGCCCATGAGATATTTATAGTCTCGTTGGGGAGAATGCACAAAACGGTACAGTAGAGTCTTTATAAGAAACGCTCCAGAATGAGTTATGATAATCTGCCAATACGTGGTGCTGGCTGCGGGTACTATCAATGCTGAGCCAAGAATACAGCCTGGGGTGACAAAGGAGAGCTTGATGGAAGGGAAAATGTTGTTGAAAGACACGGCTTTCAACTGGTGGACAGGGAGGAGGGCTCCGCGTGCCAAATGATGGAGGCAGGTAGCTTTGGAAACGTGTCCTGGGCACGGAATATGCTGGTGACCTTGCACATAGCAGCTGGGGAGCGAACGTGGTTTTGCAGGGGCGTGAGACCCAGGCTCTTCTGTTGCAATAGAATAGTGTGACCATGGCAGCTTTTTATGTTCCCTGAGGGAGAGAGAAGGGAGGAGAGAGGAAGGGCAGACGGAGAGACTCTGTGTGGTGTCAAAGGAGACTTAATCCACCTTTTATGGTTTTAACTTAAGATTTAACATCTAATTGAATTTCTAAGACTGTCGTTTACCCTTTCTGGAGAGAAATGAAATTGATCTGAGGAGAATTCTCCTAATATCCCCAAAGGCTGGTAACATCAATTTTAGAACTTGTATTGACTAGGAAGTGCCTGGAATTCTGGGCCCAGGGCATTTTCGCTGCCTTGACCAAAGTCAATGGAACGTCCACGTTCAAGAACCAGAGCTGACGGTCCTTCTGTCAAGTCAGGTCCTCGCGACAGTTGGGGAATTTCCTGTAAAAGTAGCTGCATGTTAAGCCATGATCAGATCTTTCTTATTCCAGTGGAAACCAGTGGAGGCCGTTCCCTGTGGCTTATTTTTAGACGTTAAAATGCAAGGAGATACTTTCCACTCTTTAGAATTAATGAGCTGTGAGCCACCGGGTGGCTGCGGGGCCCTGGGGCGATGGGTCCACCAGGGAAAGTGGAACCGGGGACAAGTGAAGAAGGATTAGAGTGCTAATCTCACCACAGACGGGAGAGCCTCGTTCGCTCAGAGTAAACCCAAGACACTTCTGTGTGAGATTTGCACTGGCGGTTGCTTTGGGAAGTCAAGATAGGGTCATGAAGCCCGTGATGGGATGAGCCTCAGGGAACCGGCTCCCAACCACACGTGTCGCTCAGGAAGAGCGCAACACAGGCCTGTTCAGGTTACATTTGCACGTACATGTAATTAGACTGCATATTTAATCATGGGCAACGTTTTTTCTTTAGTGTGTGAGCTTCGCCAGAGCGAAACAGGCTCTCTGGGACAAGCGCCAGGATGGTGACCTGCTCTAAACAATCTGGGGTCTGTTCAGGCTGCCAGGACAAAACACCACAGGCGGGCGGCTTGAACGAGAGCCGTATTTCTCCCAGGTCTGGAGGGGGAAGTCCCAGAGGAAGGTGCTGGTGGAGTCGGTCCCCAGTGGGCACTCTTCCTGGCTTTCCAACGAGGGAGCCTTCTCTCTCCGGTCTAAAAATTATTTACTTTGTCGTCCCTTCTCACGATTTCCTTTTTTGAATGTTACATTTTGATTGTATTTTGAATTACTTTGCATTGTATCGTCTTTTTATCGTACTAACCACTTTTCAGGTACCGCACTACTTCCTCAGGAAAAGAGGTAAAAGTGGATAAAAGAACTTAAAATTTTTATTTCGTGATACACTTGACATTTTTATTCACGATGCTGCCAAGTGGACATTGCTTCTTAAGCCCCGTGGAGCAGAGGTCGTCTCGTGTCTGTGCGCTGAGGGCCAGAGGACTCCTGGGCTTGAAGTCAAGTTTGATACACGTCAATTTTTAAAAACTAAAAGTATAAGAATAACTCCTTTTTATGGCAACAAAGGCAGTGTATGTTTCTTGCAAAAAAAACCCTCCCCAAATTATAATTTCTCCAACTAAAAGATTACTATTATCCCTTTATTGTTGATATATCTCTGTATATATATTAAAACAGAGAAGATGTATTCAATTTGAAATCTCCTTTTTTCATTTAACAAGATATCATACACAAATTTTTGTGACAATAATTTTCTTTGGCACCATTAGTGGAGACCAGTGTATCCCATTATACGGATAGTCCATACTTGCCCTGTGTTTCAATGTTTGAGTGGGTTTATATTTTTTTCTGGTGTAAACAATTCTGGAATTAAATCCTCATCACACACCTCTATTTGTTACCTTGGGACAAATTCTTAGAATTTGTATTTTGGTGTCTAAAATTGCCTGCATTTTTTAAGACTTTTGACAAACACTTTGGGCTTGCCTCTTGTAACCACCTGCCCACCAGAAGGAGAAGGATGATGTGTCTTCCTGCTTTCCCACTCATGGATGTTGCCTTTTTCGTATTTGCCAAATTAGATGGAAAACAATTTCTTATTTTATTCTGAGTTTGCTTGATTTCCAGGGTTGAATATTTTCTCATAAGCTTCCTCATCATCGGCATTTCTTCTTCCACGATCTGCCTTTTCAGTTCCATTGCCTTGGACCTGAGGTTTCTTGGTACTTTTTATTTATTTCTCAGGAACCTCACGGGGGCCTTTCTCTATGCCAGCATCCAGGGTGCGTGCTTTCTGCACGGAGAGCACTTACTTCTAAGGAAATCATGCGCAGTAGAGGTGATCAGAATCACGGTGTGGTGGGCGAGGACATGCACTGAGACGGGAGCCCTCCCTCTGGGGAGCAGGGAGCCATCTGAAGGCAAAGCCAGCGGTCACTTCACGACACACTCTATCTCCACACCCTCGACACTGATCTTTGTCCTGTGCTGCAAATTCTTCCTCCCTCCTGATCCTTCATTTGTGCGTGTGCTCTCTGTGTAAACAGCTTTCAGGGTTTTATGAAGGTGAAGCTTCATTCCTTGGTGTTGAGCAGGGAAGTCCTGCCCCACCGTGCGATGGCACATTGGTCCACGTGTGTTTTCTTTTTAGTTCTTTGGTGGTTTCTGAAGCAAATCTTGCATTTGAATGCTCTTTCAGATGTGCTAGTGAAAGAGTCCAAGTGGACAAAGATGTTCTTCGGGGAAGGCCAGGCCTCCCTGTCCTTCAGCCACCTGAACAAGGATGACGAAGGACTGTACACCTTGAGGATCGTGTCACGAGGAGGCATCAATGAGCACAGCGCCTTCCTGTTTGTGAGAGGTACATCGGGCCCTGGGTGTGAAGGTGGTCCCGGCACGGGCCTGTGCACGGGCAGGGGAGACCTCAGGCAGCTGGAGGACGAAGCAAAAGGTGGGAGCAGGGTGACTTTGCTCCCTGGAGACTCACAGATGGTGAGGTGGACGTCTCCTAGGTGCACATCAGATCGCATCCTGACAGCAAGTCCATGAAATCAGTAAGACGTAGCTGGGAATAGAACCGAATCAGAGCTTTCTGTCTCTCTGATCACTGATAAAATTGCTAGAATTCGTAAAACGACTCTGAAGAGAGGACACACCCGAATTACTCATGCACAAGAGTGGAGAGGGGTCCTGAGGAGGGGCCAGCAGTGAAGGGGCCCCGTGGCTCCTGGTACTTCTCTCCCTCCCTCCAGACTTGATCAGAGCCTACGATGGCGGCAACCACTCCTGTTATCATTGCTGCCGACTTCAGCCAACTGTGTGCTTAAGAAAACAATCGTGTGGTCATACCTGCTGAGTGCTCTGTGTCCGTGGAGGGTCCGGTGAAGCTCACAACAGCCCCAGGGGAGGGCTTTCCTGACAACAAAACTCATGATATAACAGCACAGTGGTAGACACCTTATACATCTTTTATATATTTATTTATTTAATATGTGTATTTATATATTATATATATAAATGCCTATCATATATAGGCGTATAGATGTATATATGTATATGCGTGTATTTGTGCATATGTGTATTTTGCATATATACATATTTTATATATTATATACAAAATGGATAAATGAATCTTTAAAATAGATCAAATGCTATGTATTTCGTATACATACTGCATATATATGTGTATATATACATAAGGCACATATGTGTATATGCATACGTACATACATATGCATATGTAATCTAAAATTCTTATTGTTCTCTCGTTTTTTTTTTTTTTTTTTTGTGAGGAAGATTTGCCCTGACCTAACATCTGTTGCCAATCTTCCTCTTCTTTCTTGAGGAAGATTGTCACTCAGCTAACATCTGTGCCAATCCTCTTCTACTTTATATGTGGGGTGCTGCCACAGCATGGCTCGATGAGTGGTATGTAGGTCCGCACCTGGGATCTGAACCCAGGAATCCCAGGCCACTGAAGCAGAGTGCACGTGCATAAACTGAAACACTATGTCACTGGGCTGGCCCTTATTGTTCCCTTTTTCAGCAAAGATGTGGAGGCTCAGAGGCAGGGGAAACTGTCTAGGGCAGAAGAGCTGGGTTTTGATTCTCTGGGAGCTGGGAGCTGGAGTGTCCCCTTACAGAGTGGCGGTCCCGTGATTTGGGGAGGCAGCAGCTCGGAATGGGCTCCCTCTGAGCACCTGTCCCGGACACCCCCAGCCTCTGGCTTAGAGGCCCCCCTCCCAGGCACAGCTCAGCCACTGGGAAGAATCAATCCACGGTCCTCTAGTCAGCTGGTGACTGCTTCCTGATCCCTGGGACCCGCCTCGCTGTCCTCACGGGTGGTCGGGTGGCTGCTCTGTCCTGACCGGCTGGCTAGCTCACCTGCTTCCCACACCTCTGTGTCCACCCAGCTCCAGGGCGTATGTGTCTGGAATAACCCTATCACAATATCATTTCCCCAAAACCAGATCAGTTAGATCAGAGCACGAAGGAAGGGCTGTACCATTGGGAATATTCTAACTTAAAAAAAAGAAGAAATGTTGAACAAACAAGGGAATCCCCCCTCCCTTCCACCACACAATGACATAAGCTTGTGAGCCTGGGGTTTTAGACACGTCCACAAAATTTTACACTTGTATGAGGTTGGCATTAAAATGCACCTTCCATTCTCTGGGTATGCCTCCTGGCAAGAGGCTTCATCCCATAAAAGCGCGATTAATGCAACATGGCTGACATCACCTTGCTTGTTCAGCTCTGCCAACATGTTTGGAGGGACTCGACAATTCTGATTACTTTCTGAGGATTTTGAATGGGAGAGAAAATATTTGGCTCAATGTCAAGAAACTCTTAGCATTTAATATGCTGAGGAAACTGGACCAAGAAACTGTAGTACTTACACTGCCACGGAGATGTAACAGCCGTGGTTACTGAGTAAACGCATATTTTAGATAAGGAAATTAAATGCTGAGGGTATTAACTTCCTAAATAGCTCTGTTGGCCTTCTGTGCTGCTGTAATTAAAGTTTGAACACAAAATCTAATTGCATTGTGATCATAAACAAGCTGAGAAATGAACGAACAGAGTATGGACCCAAACATTTGCTCACAACATGCAGAAAAAGCATTTTAAATCCTCAAATCTTCCAAGGATTTTGAAATATGAAAGTGTCTAAGGTAATATTTCTCAGGTGTTAAAAAGGTCATGTTATCACTATTGCTTCATTGCTTTCTCAGTAGATTTTTTTTTTAAAGATTTTATTTTTTCCTTTTTCTCCCCAAAGCCCCCCAGTACATAGTTGTATATTCTTTGTTGTGGGTCCTTCTAGTTGTGGCATGTGTGACACTGCCTCAGCGTGGCTTGATGAGCGGTGCCATGTCCGCGCCCAGGATTCGAACCAACGAAACACTGGGCTGCCAGCAGCAGAGTGCGCGAACTTAACCACTCGGCCACGGGGCCAGCCCTCTCAGTAGATTTTTGACAACAAGACTTTACCTGACAGCATGTCGTCAAGTGAAGGTGGACTTCAATTTTGGGTCTAATTATGAAAAATCACAGACTTGAACATTTTGTAGAGGACAGAACGTTTTGAATTTTTAAAAAAATGTTTAAATATGTTTATATTTCTTGTCACCAATCCATCACAATCAAAAAATACTCAACTCATTTGGATGTGAGGATTTAGCTGTGGGCCAGACGGAGCAGGTGGAATTCTGAGTTTGAAGAAGCAGTCAACAGGCTTCAACACGACCCCCTCTAAATGACCCTGGACACATGTCTTTTCTCTCCTCCCCGACCCTAGATGCCGACCCACTGGTCACAGGTGCTCCTGGCGCGCCCATGGACTTGCAGTGCCATGATGCAAACCGAGATTACGTCATTGTAACATGGAAGCCGCCCAACACGACCACCGAGAGCCCCGTCATTGGCTACTTCATTGATCGGTGAGTGTCCACTGGGTCCTTCCAGAGATGGAAACGTTGCTGAAGCGAATATTACCATGGACAATGTATTTGGAGATTTGTCTAAACTCAAGTTCACGATACTATTCATGATGGGATCTAGGTACTTCACTATTTTGGTTATTTAACGCTCCTGATGAGAGAAATGGTAAATATCGCCAAATAGGCGGGGCTTAGTATGACCACCTTAGGTTTCTTTGTGTTGTAGTCGGAGCTCTGTCTTTCTTTTCCACGCCCAGCATCAAATCCCACCTTACTTCTCCAGGCAGGAGCCGGGCTTCACGGTTCTGCACGGGTTCAGCCTGGGGCTTGGAATGGGGCTCTGGCTGCATAGATCCCACCCCATTCCTCCTGCTGAGGATACAGATGGGCACAGAGACATGCGGCTAAGGGGAATGCCAGCTCACTCATCCCCAATGTCCTATGCCTCTTCTCTATTAAATAATAACGTTTTCTTCTTATTTCCAAGTAAAGAATATTGAAGTTTCTGAGTACAAATTGTTGGGATTTAACTCTGAGTCAATGACTGAGATGTAGGTCATCATTAACCCCCATGGAGCTTTAACTCTTTCAGTCTCATTTCCTTGGTAGAGCGCTCACAGCCTGGGAAGGAAACACAGCAGAGCCAGCGAATTTACTGGATATTCAGTTGATGCCTCAGATATACATTTCAATTCGTGAGAGAAATTACATTCAAAGAAAATGAATTTAGATCTAAGACAGAAGGGTCAAAGCTATTGGGTTGTAAGAGAATGGTTCCTGGTAGGAATATAAAATTTCGTACATATAAAACACAAGAAAATAAGACGGCTATTTCAGGAATAAAATCAATCATCTTTTTTTTTGGCATTATGTTGATTAAATTCTCTTCTCCACCCCAACTAAGCTCCTTGTTTAGATAAAATATTCACCATCAGGGTAATATTTTGGCGTGCTAGAGTCGGATTCGCAGAGTGCAGTGTTCAGGCTTTACTTTGAATTAAAAAATAAAAAACAAGAGAAAAGCCATTTTCTATTCTCCTGCAATGTTTGATAATTTTTCTAAACTTTTGGCAAAAACGATTCCATGCACCTTTTCAGGTAGTAATCCACTCTCCTCTCTCCCACGTTAAAGACGATAAAAGCAAGGGAAACTTGCCTATCTGGGAGGCAGTCCTTTCCTACATTCCCTGGCATCCTAGCCACTTGGTGATTTAGGCTGGGGTTCTCCCTGACAGACTCTCAGTTTTGACCTTGTCATACTCTGGCTGAAACAGGTCAGCACACATGGGTCAGAGAACTTTCGTTAAAAATTCTGAATAGTCAGGACGAAAGAGACTCGCTTCTTTCTAAAGCGAATATACAACCCTGATGCTGAACAGCTGTGAAAGATGAACTTTCTGAACTTGCTGTTTTCTCCTGGGAATTTGACATGACGTTTTGGTGCTGAAATTTCTCAACCTGTGAAAAACGGAGGTTAATCTTTTCTATATTTTGAGGTTTCTGGTCAGGATTTAATTGATATTTTGAAAAGACTTCCAAATTCCACATGAGAAGCATTCTAGAAAGAAACAGCTTAACATTATTGGAACAGACTGTGAGCCAACCTTCTGAAGAGGATTCACTCCTATGACTCTGCAGAGTGGGATGTGGGTGGGGCACGTGGAGAGAGGGGCCATTTCGCTTTCTGAGCCTTGGCGTCAGGCTTAGGGCACCCTGCGATTCTGCCGTGTAAGTTGGAAAAAGGGCTCTCAAGGATGGCTCTGAAATGACTTTTGGAAGAAACTTCACCTAAATGTGTTTGAAGGCAGGCATTGATTTTCAACTATAAATTCTAAGGGCTCAGGGCAATATGTATATATGTGTGTATATATATACTATTTGTATAAATCAGTGTTTTGACAGCATAGATTTACCAATGTAAGATATTTTCCTGTTATAATTCTTTCGTATATATAACATGTATGTGTAATATATGTATATACCTGTATATACTTATTAGATTCACATACTTGTTATTTTCTACCCTTTTTTTTTAAAATTTGAAGATGTGAAGTGGGAACCGACAATTGGATTCAGTGCAATGACGCCCCTGTAAAAATCTGCAAATACCCTGTCACTGGACTCTTTGAAGGAAGGTCTTACATATTCCGCGTGAGGGCAGTCAACAACGCAGGGGTCAGCAGGCCTTCTAGAGTGTCTGAAGCTGTGGCTGCCCTTGACCCCATTGACCTCAAAAGGTTACAAGGTAGGTCGATAAAATTTCAAGTTCCAATGATGACTGGGAGACTTGGGGCCATTTTGCGTGATTCGTTCTTTCTCTTTTACCCCTAAGTTTACGTGAGCCTTAAGAATATCTCCAAGGGCTGAGTTGGTGTGGCAATAGTTCCTGGTCTCTGATGGCGCCCTCAATGTCACTTTAGGGTGGACACAGCCAGGCTGACATTTATGCTTTAAAACTAACGTGCTTCACTGAAATCCAATGAAGTTGGTTCTTAGTCCATTGACGATACAATTTCAACAAGTAATGAGACCTAGAAGGTGTTGAAACCAAGCCGCTCAGTTTCTGAATTTTAATTTCACGTGACATGGATTCCTTAATGAGGTTGGACCATAAATTATGGTTTTAAGTGAGCCACTGTATTACCTTATGGGCATGGTCTTTTGAATCTAATACCAAAAGCTGAGGAGCACTGAATATTGTTAGGACTGCTTCCAAAATATCAGCTCTGGTTACTTCCAAGTAGTGCATATGACGTCATTGTAATGCAAAGGCGATTCAGAACTTGTGCTCAACTGGGGAACCAGAGCTTGCTTTAGGAACCCTCTGGATGTTAAATTATGCATCAACCCTTCTCTCTGCAGCAGTCCACCTGGAGGGAGATAAAGAAATTGTGGTCTATCAGGATGAACTTGAAGGTGAGTATCGCTTCACTACTTCCTCTCAGTGGCTTGTACCCCCTGGATTGAGAGTTGTAACTAGAGACACGAGAGATGGAGAAAAAACACCCACGGTGGGGGGCACTCTTTACAGGTAAAAATAAAAACTGTAGGTCAAGCCTGCCAGCTTAGGGTCTATGGAAGTTTAAAAAGAGCGAGCAAGGCAGAATGAGAGAGTGAGAATCAGAATCAAGGTGTAGACAGTTTTCTTTTGGGTTCACAAATGCATTCTTTTGGGGACTTATCCAGAAAAAACCCAACTGAATCTAAGATTTGATTACTACTGCTGCTGGGGTCCTTCCTCACAGACTCTGTTAGTGGAAGAGTGTTTTGTTTTATTTCTTTAAGCAAAAATTTTATTCCTCACATTTTAACTGAAATGGACTGAATTTTTCCTATCCAATAATGTTCCTGGTTTGAAATTTTGACTTTCCTTTATTTATATTGGATTTTATGAGTACTTCTTTCCTTCTACTCCTTCCAGAGATAGCTGGGAAAATCTATTAAGAAGGAGAATCTAGCATTATTAAGCAGAAATCCAAAGATTTTAATTGGACTTATAATTAGTGTTCATAGATACCTAAAAAGTAGATTTCAAGTTAATTGGGAGCCGCTGCTTGAGCAGATGGACCTTCGGGCTTTTCTTTAAAGTTGCAGCCTTGCTCCAGGTTCGGGAGAAGTTTGTTGCTTGATTTTCATATTTGCCCCAAAATGGAATCCAAAAGCTGTATCTTTTGCCCCTATAAATATTTTTCTCTAGTATCCCAAAAAGAACCCCTAATTCCCAGAGGAACACCCTTTAAGAGCTCTGTTTAATTGAATGGTGACATTTAAAGTCTTAATTAAAATGGCCACTTCCAGAAGAACTCAGAAATCAGGAATTATGCCCAATAAATAACAGAAGAAAATCAGTTGGGAAAGGTTGACTTGTTATGAATTCCTAAATAACTGATTAAAACCTAGATATTCGAATGAATTAAAAAATGGCTCCAAATTGTGTTGGAAGAGACGATCTTGTAGTCGACCAAACTGTATGAAATGTGTGTTTTTGACACGAGAGAGGAAAAGGAAGTTCTTTTCTCACCCCTAATAGGCAAATGAGATCAGTGAGGAGAGACGGGATCTGAGTTATCCTGAGTGGGCATGCAGGATTCAAACTCGGTAAAAATTACCTGAAGTGCGAAGACATAAGTAGCTAGGTAAATGTCGCATATCGATGATGAAATCTGCCTTATGTAAAGGTCATTGTGAAGAGCTCTGGATAGGAGCTCGTGGAATCTAACGGACCTTCCCAAGGCAGGCGCTATGCCCTTTCAGAGAGAACCTATCTTTTTATCCGTAGGTCTAGATGTTGGGATATAAATAGCCAGCGATTCATTAAATGCAAAAGAAAGAAACAACACATTTTCAAAGACTTGGTTTTCCAGTTGGTAACATGGAAATTTGGTTTACAGACACAAGAGATCTTACAACTGGAGGAAAGTCACAGAGAACATTTTTCATGTTCCTTCTCATGTCTCCTTTCTTATAAGAAGGCAGGTTTTCTGCTCCCTGGGCCGGTGCCTTCATCTCCTTTGATGCGTTTGTGAAGGTGGCTGTGCTTTATCTCGCTCTGGGAGCCATCCCTGAGGCTCAGTTTGTGGAGCTGGTCGTGACAGGCAGAGGCTGAGACACCCAGGTGGAGTGTTGTTGGACTCAGCCAGGAGTTCAGCCGCAGGGGCCTTCAGATCTCTGGTGGGAGGCTTTGCAGCGAATGAGCAGTTTCCACGATCTGGAACAAACTAGCTATGAATAAAAGCTCATGTGCACTGAGACAGGGGGTTGGAAGGCTCATCTGTTTACCTTACGTGTGTTACACAATGAATATCTCTTCTAACTGAAAAAAAATGTTTAGAGACAGAAAGAGATTCCAAAATGTTGTTAAGCAAACCATTTCTGGGTTCAAAAATGTGCTGTTAGGAAGTTCTTCCCCTTTCTACTCATATCTCCTTTCTTCGTCTAAGCCGATCTTTTTGTTTTAGCTAGAAAAGATGCCATTTCTTTGAGTGAAAAAGAAACGTTACTTTTATTGGCTAACAAATTGCTCCTCTGCTATTTTAGGCTTTTGGCTGAATTTTTCTAATCACTTTAATCTGTGTTAGTCTCTTCCTGCAAACATTTTAATTAATATCAATTCTCTTCTCTTAATATCATACAACTTTTCCAATCTTTCTTGAGTTGCTCCATTGGAAAATGGATACTCTGTTGTTGGAAGGGCCAGAATAGGCTCTTGCAGAATATGAGATTGTTTTCATTCTACGAAACATGTTTCTGAACATTCAATGCACCATGTTGGAGAGGTCATTTGTGACTGACATGTTGCGTTAGTCATTTGCCCTGAATGATGTAGTACTCACAGTTGTGTATTCTCTTGAATTCCGTCATCTCAAGGATTCTAAAAATTCCAAATAAACTTCGTGTTTCATTGACTTAGAGAAAAATCTCCTTGGGGAGTTTGTGGAGGCTGTGATCTCCTTGGGTTAACAGAACGAAACACAAGATTTGGAATCAAAAGACCTAGAGTGGCTTGGACTCCAGTTCAGCCACTCAATAGCTGTGTGATCTTAGGAAAGCCCTGTGTTTTCCTGAGTCCCATTTCCATTTTCATCCAGTGTTGACGTGACTCATTAGAATGGGCTCCAGAGGACCGCTAGGATGCTGCAGCCGAGGCGTCCGGCTGTGCCTGTAATGAGCAGCCCTGACCGAGTGGCGGACATCTCCTGGGGTAGAGCATTTGGCCATTTCCTCTCATCTTGTTTTGCTTTCATTGACTTTTCCTCTCTCAGAGTTCTCCTCTCAGCTGTAGGAGTGTCGGGAATGGGTATCTGTTTATTTCCCTGGCCCTGTCCTTGGCTCCCCAGGGCCATTTTGAATCCTCTCCCTTTCTGTCCTTGGTTGGGTCATCTGCAAATCTCCAAGGCTCCTGCTAGGGCATGGCTAGGGGGGTGCTGAAAGTCTTAATTACTCATGCATCTCACCCCGATCGGGGATTCCCTGCTCACGAAAACTGGATTCCTCCTTCTTGCCTTGGCATCAAATAAAATATCTCTTATTCCATTTTCTCTGGGCGTAGAAGCTATGCACCAGGTCTAAATACAATGAAACATTCAGATCCGCCTGTATGTGGGAGATAATTCTGCATTCGGTGTCTGCATGGTCACTCTGCTTCTGTCATCTGCCTCGCCTCCTTCTGTCCTCCTGGTTTGCTCGCTGGGTCATCTGGTGCCCCTGAAATAAACCACGATTCAGTCTTGGAAGTTCGGCAGACCCTACTCGAGGAGGGGCCTTCTATATCTTCTCTCTTTAGTGCCTCTCTCTGGATCTCTTAGGTGTGGACATGGCATGTGGATTCAGAGCAGGCCCACAGGGCATCCTGAGGCCCCGCTCCGCCCTGCTCTCTCAGGCAT
This sequence comes from Equus quagga, assembly GCF_021613505.1. NCBI lineage: Eukaryota > Metazoa > Chordata > Mammalia > Perissodactyla > Equidae > Equus > Equus quagga. Next base: position 36,830,475 of record NC_060288.1, on the reverse strand, counting down.
TTCCCTGGAGACACCCTGACTCCTTGTTTGAAATCCGACCTACATGCCGGAGTGCTCCTAGATTAGGCCCCGGCCACGTTCCTGTGCCCGCGTTGCCTGTAAAATGTGATGCGCTCCATAACAGGACTCTTATGAAATGAAACCCAGGCTTGTTTGTGTTGTTTCCATGTGGCTGTTCAGTTTCTCACCGGCAGCAGAGTCCTGAGGGTGCAATTAGATCTTGAGAAGGGCTCAGAGAAGTCCTGGGGACGTTTCGAACAATTTTAATCATGTGCTAATCTAATTGGAAGCTCATAATATTTTGTATCGCAATTACAGGGACTGTGGGTCTGGAAAACCTCCACCCCTTGTGAAAAGCTCTTATATCCAAACATAATGCCCTTGACACCTAACATGATATTAAAAAAAGATGCGTGTCAGAGGAGAGGTATAATGGACGTCTGTGATTACAAATATTCTATCACATTTGTTTGCAAAAGGCTTATGAATATACCATAGAATTTCACATCTATAGGCATAGGTTACAGAGCCTATGAACGTGACACAGATCTACTGAGGGAGGGAAGAACAATGCGCTTTAGAGGTTGATACAGACTTTCAATGCTTGGGGGGCATAGAGCACGAGGAAAACAAGCAGAGAGGGCCATAGGCCATCAGGGAAAGTACAGTCACCTCCCACGAGGCATCGGATTGCAGAACGTGGATTGTTAATACTTTCTCTGCACAAATTCCCAGTGCGGTCAGAGCTCCAGTTCTGGTTATTGCCCCATTTCTCCTCTGAAGATCCTACCTCCTTCCAGGTGAAACTCTGGGAGACTTTTGGAGTAGATGCTTTTCTATGAACTGGTTTGTATTAGAAACAAAAATAACGGGATGGTCTTTACCAGTGCATTATACTTTGGCTCTGGAAAAATAGTCTTTGAGGTTTGCTTACTTTCCCAGAATAGAAATGGAGCAAAGGACAGCACTGATATGGCAGTTCTTTAATGCCCAGTAATGTACCCAGGGGACGGTGTTCCCAGATGGGCTTGAGCACACGGGCTGACCTGGGTTCATCCAGCACTCACCGCATTTGTCACTCCTCCAGGCGACGCTCAGATCCCAGGACCTCCCACCAACGTCCATGCCTCGGAAATCAGCAGGACATATGTCGTCCTCAGCTGGGACCCACCTGTTCCCCGTGGCAAGGAGCCACTGATGTATTTCATCGAGAAGGTACTCTGTGCTCACATTTCCTGAAAAAGCGAATCTCTGTAGAGTTTCATGTTGCACTATTTTGTGGGTTTTAAGGATGAGCAGCTGTCAATCATCACAGAGCTTCATCACTACTGTTTAACATGAAGCAAGAAGAGTCCTGGGATGGAGGTCGGCGTCAGGGGTTCGTGTCCTCCTTCTGGCTTTGCCAACATTCATGTGAGCAAGTCGGTTACTGCGTGACCCTAGGCTTGAGTCCCCCACAGAACGTGGGGCCTTGGACTGAGGGGTCTGTCTGTTTTTTTTCCTGCTGGAACATTCTCGGATCCCGAGTTCTGAGGATGCCCTGAGAGGCGCGCAGGAGGATCATGGTTCCTCCTTGCTCTCAGTCGGCCCATGAGCTGTGTGGCCACTTGGTGGCGATGTTGTAGAGGAATTCACACTCCAGACGGTGCAGGGTTAGACTCGCTGGTTTGAGGATGTTTTAGATCTACATACATATAAAGAAATAGCTTATGTGTTGAAAGAAATAGCCCTGTGCATACGCACACACACACAGATAATGTATATAACCAACATAGTTCCTCACACATGGTCCTTACTACGTCTGTGCCTTCTCTCCTCCTTTGATCTAATCTGCCCTATTGCATTAAAAAATGCAGGCTGTGACCCACTCATCTCACTTGGTGACCTACTATTGGGTTGTGGGCCATTGTTGGAAAACATTTGAAGTCTTACAAATTCTGTAACTATGGTTCTGCGATACTAAATTTATATTACAATGTAACACATAATGCAATACACATAGTATCCACATACAGAATATAACACTTAATATGGGAATATAATATATAATACAGAATAATATATAGTGCAACGAGGTGAAGCATAGCGGAAATGGAAATGGGAATGGGAATGAGCAGTATTTCAGACTCCGGAGTGTATAACGACCCTCTGGCCTTCGCTGTCTATCTGCGGTGCCTCATTGCCTGGATCGCTGTGACCGGAAGTATGCAGGGTAAAGGGTTAGGTTATTAACTTGGGGTGATAAAGTGCAGGTATTTGTGTTATGAAAATCTGAGTGGTCCGCCCCCGTGGTGGTGCTCTCCCATGAGCCCTGTCTCCTTCTCAGAGCCATTTCCCAAGTCATCTCCCACTGCTGCCAGAAATACCCAGTATCGGCAAACACATCTTTACAAAGAGGACTCCATCACAGAGGGCTTAGTGTACCTCACTGCTGCTGCCAACAGGGGTGAGCAGCTGCGGCGGGTGAGCCACAGAGATACACACTGTGATATAGGAGAGGAAGCTGCCGGTACAGCAGGGGGGAGCCGTGGCGTTCAAGGACCCAGGAAGCAAGGAGACCCCAGGCGCGAGCTCAGCTACACACCAGTAGAACAGGGAGGCAGAGGCCGGATGACAGGCTGCACCCTGTCTGTTGTGGTCAGCTCAGGGTGGACAGTCTATTCCCAGTTCTTCCAAGATGGTCTTTTGGTGACTTAGCTCTTATCAAGCATTAAAAGAACCACAGGATTAGTTGTAACAAATTTTTCTCTGTTTACTCCTATATTTCCATTCTGTGTTAAGACCAGGCATAAATGAGCTGCACCCGCGATTAATACCACTGATTTTCGGCAGCCTCCTGCCTCACCCTGGAGCGTGTAGCTGGAGGCGTGATCCTCCTCTCAGAGAGCTCTGTGGGACGGTTCCGCACAGGACGGTGCAGGAAGGCTGTTTGTTCTGGGTGGGCTCCTGGATGGCCACGGCCTGTTCTCTCCACACTGAGGCCCACGAGCTCGGCATCCAGCGGCCCATCGTTTCCATGGAGAGTTCTGCTTGTGCTGGAGGCAGTGGTGCCCTGCCCGTGTCCTTGTGTTCCTGGGTGTGCCCTCAGGCCCACGGAGGCGCCCAGGGGCCTGCACATTCTCCTCCAGCCGCTGCTTAAAGGATGAGCAGCTTGTGACTGACTTTGGCTCCCAGGCTTTTCTTGGGCTTCTGGAAGCTTGTAGTGTTTTTCCAATCCCCTCCCTGTGCTCTCTCTGGTCAGCCCCAGCCAGCGTCCCCGCTCCTCTGCTCTCTCTCCCCAGATGAGAACACACACAGGCCTAGGGGGGCCCCCTACCGCGGACACACGTGTCAGCTCTGAGAAAGGGACTCACTTTTGCTGAAATGAGAGGAAACTGGTCCTTCAAACATGGATCTAATGTCCAGAAGCCTGGGTTGTTATTTGAAATGTTTTCAGGGTTCTTTGTAGCCGGGACAACGTGTACCCAATTATTGCTACCTTAGGATTCCTTTCAAAAAGCGGGTTTATCTCTATAGGAAAAATATTAAATTAAACACATAACCAAGGTTTTAAAAGTAATTATCAATGATAAAAATTAAACATGCAGTATAGAAAATTTGGAAAATACAGAGATGTACAGTAATTCCATCCTATAAAATAGTCATTATTAACATGTGGTACATATATTTATAGGCTTTTTCTCTACAAGTTTTTATATGTTTGATATATCATAGACAATAATTTGCATCCTGTATTACATTTAACAAGATGATGCGATTCCTCTCCTCTGATTAAAGATCTTTATACAATAACTAAAATGGCTACATTGTTAAGTGTATGAATGTATGATGATGTAGCTCACCCTACTGTTAGTTATTTAGATTACTGACACTTCATTACCACCACAATACCTGCAAAATAGTGAAAATCTTAACTGGAATGTGATCAGTTGAGTTATGTTGGAATTTTATGAA
>NC_060288.1:36815542-36826511 GCF_021613505.1 Equus quagga | reverse complement strand
TCAGTTGAGTTATGTTGGAATTTTATGAATATAGTCCTAATTATCTTTAATTACTTATAGTTGATTCCATTTTACTTAAACTGTGATGTATGTATTGATTCCCTAAAGTTTTTGACAGTTTTTTTGCTTTCATGAAAAAATTATTATTGGCAAGCATTTCCAACTTTGGGTAATTTCTTACCTACTTCTGGCTTCCTTTTTAATAAAATCCAGAAAAGATTTATTGACGGCCCAGTATGCAGAGTACATTGACATTCCTCAGGTGGAATTTTGTTAACTGAAACGGAGTATTTCCATCAAGACGTTTTTGGGGGTCTCTCGGGTTCCTATCCTAAGTCCGTTTCTCCTTGCAGTCCGTGGTTGGGAGTGGCAGCTGGCAGCGGGTCAACGCCCAGACGGCCGTGAGGTCCCCTCGATACGCAGTCTTCGATCTCGCTGAGGGGAAATCGTACGTGTTCCGAGTTTTGTCAGCAAATAAGCACGGGCTGAGCGAACCGTCAGAGATCACATCCCCCATTCAGGCCCAGGATACGATCGGTGAGTTGCTACAGTGAATGACCAAAATTTAGGACAGGCCCCAATAAGGTGACCGTGGATGTCATTACCTGTCATGACATTAACAGTGCATATGAATTAAAATTCAAGTTGCCTTAAAATTTCATTTGACAAGAGATGATCACTTCTCTGCCATAGTTTGGTTGGTTCTCAACATTTCTCCAAAGTTCCATCTTTTTATGAAACTGATAAATGGGTTAGAAATGTTATTAGGCAATCATTACTTTTAAAAAAATCCAGCCCTAAACGCACTTCAGTTTCTTGCCTGTATGGCTGGAAGTTCCCTCTCTGAAGATGTCAGATACAGATTATAGAAATTCTGAATTGTGCTGGGTGAGAAGACCCACGGTCAAATCTTGATTTTATTTTGAGTCCTTTTACAGATTCTGATAAATCTGATAGAAATGTGTCTTATTTTCTTACAATTGGTAGTTTTACGTTCTGAAAATAGTACCCACTTGGCCAAAGCATTTATGTCAGCGAAGATCTTTTTCAATGCTTCTAGTGTCAGTGCAGGAGATTTTGTAATTGTAATGCCCTTCCTTTGGAGTCGGGAAGGGCCAGAGAGGACTGTGGAGCCCCTGCCAGGTCCCCTCTGGCTCTCAGCCCACCCTGCGTCTCCCCGTGCCTTCCTGCTTGTCCTAATTTCCCCCTGAGCCCCAAGCCTGGGTTTCCCTCCCCTGTGGACAGAAGGCCGGGACAGTCTCTGGGGCGTCTTCCTCCACTCTGATACCACTGACCACTTGTTTTGTGTCCTCTGCAAAGTCATTCCCTCGGCTCCCGGCCGGGTCCTCGCGTCGCGGAACACAAAGACGTCGGTGGTGGTGCAGTGGGAACCACCGAAGCAGCAAGACGACCTGCTGGGCTACTACGTGGACTGCTGCGTGGCGGGGTCCAATGTCTGGGAGCCGTGCAATCACAAGCCCATCGGCTACAACAGGTGCAGCCCTGCCCGGAGCCCCCCTGCCTGCCTCCCTGAGGCCCCAAAACCACCACCAAGAAGCACAACCAGATAGGAGTCACACAGCACGCAGAGGACGGTGTGCTATGTAGAGAGGCAGCTGTGAAGGCTCTGAACAAATGAGCCTGTGTTCTCATCCGCCCACAAGGGGTGCAGGATTTTAAAGCTGATGAGTGAGTTCCTGCACACTTGGCCGAAATGAGTTGTCTATTGATGAAAGAAGAGTTCCAGAACGCTGACCCTTCTGACGTAATTAGCATTTCTGACTTATCTTTGAAAGGAGGGTTGAAATAGCAACCATGACGTGAAAGGTGCTTTAGTTTTTCTGTGATTTTTTGAAACTTTGAAATTGCTTGGTTCACATCACTGACAGTCGTCTCCCCTAGCTGCCAGTTGAGACCAATTCAGGGGACCTGGCTTCACCCTCGCAGGGGCGGCACCAGCTCCCTCTGCTGTGGGAAGTGAGCATCCTTGCTCCTGGCCTTTCCTCCTCCTTTGTGGCCGGTGTGCTGAGGGTCGTCTGGGTTCATCAGATGTTCTCCAGAACACGCTTTGTAGGAAAAGAGCCTCAGCTGTCAGACTCTCCCATGTGGATGGTTATCAATGATGGCTCAGCCATCTTCCCCTTTCCAATCTTTTTTTTTTTTTTTTAATAATTTGGAAAAAGCTCTGACTAGAAAAGAAGAGAGATAATTTAGGAGAATAACGGTTAGATGTTCTTCCCAGTCCATAGCCAGCAAAGGCAGAAAGATCTCTCAGAACAAAAAACTTAAAGTATTATTCTAGTGCAGGATTTTTTTTTTGCTGAGGAAAATTGGCCCGGAGCTAACATCTATTCCCAATTTCCTCTTTTTTTTCTTTCTTTCTCCCCAAAGCCCCAGGACACAGTTGTGTTTCCTAGTTGTAGGTCATTCTCGTTCCTCTATGTGGGACGCCACCACAGTAATGTTTGAAAACCAGTGGGTCGGTACACGCCCAGGACCCAAACCAGCGAACCCCTGGCCCCTGAAGTGGAGCACACGAACCCAACCACTTGGCCACGGGGCCAGCCCCTAGTGCAGGAATTTCATAAGTGGTTAATAAGTGTTTGCGGACTCTGTAAGATAAATGAGGACTGCTTCCATTTACTGACCGGTCACCACAAGCGCAGCAACTGTGCTGAGTCCTGACACACTGCCCTGGTTTGGTATTAGCAACGATGCTGTGAGGCGGGTACTGTTACCCCACTTTACAGGTGGGAAAACAAAGTCTGTCAGCAGTTAAGGAACCTGACTAAGGACACCAAGTCTAAGTGTTAAAGCCCATAATCGAGCCTCGTCTGAACTCAGCGTTTCAGCTTTTGGCCCCTAAGAGTAACTACTTCTCACTAAGTTTGACAGCCATGGGGTTCTCATAGGTAAGGAGCTGAAGACTATTTTATAATAGAGCTTTGATCCAGAAAAAACCTGGAAAATTTGGAGATGAAGGGGAAGTGGCAGAGCAGGTGTCGTTGACACTGAGTGAGGTCACTTAGGGTTGGCGAGCGGCTGGCTCCCTGCTCCCTCCGACCGTGTCCGCGGCTGCAGTCCATGCCAGGAGCAGGACTTGCTTCAGCCCTGGATGTCACTGGGCGTTGCTGCCTTACTTTCTGACCTGCACATTGATTTGAATGAATTAACTACCACTGAAAGGAAAATAGATTGATTCTATGCATACGTAAGGCACTCAAATCACTAAATCTCCTTTTAGTCCCAGTGGAAAATTTTTGTGGAGTGTTTCACACGATTTTTACTTCTGCTGTGGGAGAAAAACAGAACTGAGTCTTGGAGTCAGGCCCGCTTCCTGTTTTTCTCAGGTTTGTGGTGCACGGCTTGACCACTGGCGAGCAATACATCTTCCGAGTGAAAGCCGTCAATGCCGTCGGGACAAGCGAGAATTCGCAGGAGTCTGACGTCATAAAGGTCCAGGCCGCCCTCAGTGAGTCATTCAGGGGCTGTTCTGCTCCAATTTTCGGTTCTCCAGTGCATTTTAATTTCTGCACAAATAAACATTTATGATGCCATTTGGAATATTACCAGAGGAAAAAAGTGGGTGTAAATGGTTGAGCAGAGAACATGCAATTCTGTGGAAACCTCTTGTCGGTCGGCTACTTGTCTTGGAAATACCAGTGTGAGAGGGAGAAATGAGAATATGCTAATAAAACGCAAATTAAAGCCAGAAAATTTTATTAGAGGTCACATTTGTTTCCAAGCTCACGTACTCACGTTAAAACATAGGCTATAGGGGATGAACGTGGCTTTTCAAAATAGATGCCAAACAACGTCAATGGCCTTTTTAGCTATTTTTAGTTCAAGGAACTTTAATAAATCATTCCAGAAATTTTCAAATGTTTATGTAACTTTGTTCATAAATAGTGATCTTTAAAAATTATTTTGATCAAACTGAACAATTCAGGCCTTAAATTGCAGTGACGACCCTAGAAAACTTGATCTATGTAGCTCTGAGTTTTATAATTGCTGCCCTGGCTATTTCATACTAAATGCACCACAGCTTCAAAATGTTCAGGAACATCTTGAATCAGGAATGTCAAATATGACACTCTTTGATTCATAGTACTCTCACTTCACTTCTGAAAGAAATGTTTTGCTGTTTCGTTACTTTTGTCTCCAACCAAATTTAAGAACATTTTTGGAAATTAAGGTTTCTCTTCTAACAATAAATAAAATCATTTCTGAGGAATGTCAAATCTGATAACACTTAGGTGAGCAATCTAGCAAAAAATCCATCTTTCTTTGTTTTAAGGTCGTTATTCTAATCTACCAATTTCTCCCACGGGGACTTTCAAACATTCCCATTTGTCCTTTTAAGCCATTCCTACCACGTGAAAACCAATCATTTCCATTTTTACTCTACAGTAAGGACAGCTCATTCTCAGCTCCCCTGCATCCCGGGTCACAGAGGACGACCACAGCTTCCTCAGACTCTGGGGGAGCAGACACACATCCTTTCTCAACCAGTTAGGAAAGGATGGTCCTTTTCCTAATATGGTGTCAAAATGGGGAATATGAATTCATACTCCCCTGAATGCATGTGAAGTTTTATGACTATGTAGGAAATGACTTCCTGACCGAAACAATGTTCGTGGTCACCAGCTGCGAGAGGTACAGTGTCTTCTTCGTGGGCGCAACGAGAAACTCCTTCTCGAGGTCTTCCTTGGATGAGGGGGGAGAACCTATTATTTCAAGTGTCCAGGCCAGACTCAAATAATGCATTGCCCTTGCAGTATTGAAATATTGGACGATGTGTTTAGAAATAGCAATAGACATATGTGAGAGGAACTTTTTCTTGTTTGCCTACTCTCTTTAAAGGAAGAGATGAAAACCAAGATGGTTAGAAGGTAGGCCAAGGAAGGGAGAGAGGGCCCTGGTGCTCAGGGCCGCCTCGTTCCTGCATGTCGGCCCCAGGAGGTGGGGTAACGAGAAGGAAAGCTGAGCTGAGCTCCACGTCCCTTCCCGCTGTGTTTCCTTGCAGCCGTCCCATCGTATCCTTATGGGATCACCCTTCTGAACTGTGACGGCCATTCCATGACCCTAGGCTGGAAGGTGCCTAAATTCAGCGGCGGCGCGCCCATCCTCGGTTACTATATAGACAAGCGTGAGGCCCATCATAAAAACTGGCATGAGGTCAACGCCGCACCCATCCAGGAGAGGATCCTGACGGTTGGTTTTACGGATTCATTTTTTTTTTGCTGCGTGAATGCACATTTGGGGCAGCGTCCTCCACTCAGTATTTCAGAGTTCAGTGACATTAGATAATTTGATAGAGAAACAAAAATAGATTTAAAAAAATGCACAGCATCCTGAGATCACAGAGCTCTAGAAGGGGAAGCATCTGAGGAAGAGGTTCTTTCTGAGAATCAATGAAGAGGAGGAAAGCCAAGTAAGGGGGCAGTTTGACAGTGACGCTGCTGTGACAGCACCCCAGCCTCCAAGGCCCGGTCGCAACATGGCTTTTGTGGACCATGAGCCCGGGGAAGGCAGGATGCCTGCATCCTTGTGCAGAGCGGGCCTAAGGGACAGAGTCTGTCCTCAGCAAGTACTTAGCAGAAGAAGGATGTTGCCCCTCTGTTCGTTTATCACCATTTTCCTAACAAGCTTGTATTTCAGCCTCTGAGCAGTCACTTGCCCAAATACCCATTGTGCCCAGGTGCAGAGAGTGGAAAGTACACGGGTTTGGAGTAAGAAAGATCCAGAATCAAACCCAGACGCAAACCCTTAGCAGCCAGCGGGCTTTCTCTTTCTCTCTCTGAGGCTGCCATACTCCATCTGAACAACAAACCGCACAGTTCGTGTGTGACAGAAACAAGAGAGGAAGGCATTTATGCTGCACCTGGGCTGCCCGAGGCGGCTGGCGACGGGAGCCCGCATCCTTCCCTCAGTGGCGAGATGAGTCTGTTTCACGGGACTCTCTTCAGATGTAAGATGAGGAGTTTTTTGGTAGGGGAGGAGACTGCCAGAAAGTCTAATCGCGGCCTTGCAGAAGACTCTACCTTATTATATTTATATGATATATACCTCTCATATATTTTGTGTATATTATGACATGTGTTGCCCAAATTCCAGCTCGTTCCCATGTTCCCGGCCACGAGGGGGGGCTGCTGGCCCTGGTCCAGGCCTTCCCTTTGTCCTCAGTGGCGCAGACCAGGCAGAGCCAAGCGGCCATGGAACGTAGATGTTGAGACCTAAGGGACCTCAAGCCAGTGTGCGGGGAGATGGTGACAGGGTGCCCGGCATCACATGGCCAGGCCACGGCCCACGAGGACGCTCCTTCTCCAGCCCACGACATCCAGGGTGCAGGCGTCTGCCAGGAGGACGTGGCCTTGAGAGTGGGTCCCCTCACCTCTGCTCTGCCGCTTGCTCTCTGTGCCTTTCATCTCTCTGAGCCTCAGTTTCCCTGTCTGCCCTAAGGCTGCCTGCAGGAGCGTCTGTGGGATGAACGAGGCGTAATATGTCAGGATTAACGTAGTGACTGCAACTTGGCAGACATACAAACAGCCTTCCTCAGATTACGGAGTGGAATTGACTGACAAGGTCCCTCACCCTCGTATTCCGTTCTACAAATCAATCATAAGTACTCCTTTTCCTCAATAAATTATAATGCGGCTTTTATTTCACGTATTAATTTAAATAAAATCTAAATAGGTCGACGGCTTGACTGAAGGCTCATCATATGAATTCAAAATTGCTGCCACCAACCTGGCCGGGATCGGGCAGCCGTCTGACCCCAGTGAGCTCTTCAAGTGTGAGGCCTGGACCATGCCCGAACCTGGTAAGACGCTTCGCTCCTGGACCCCGCCGGGGGCACAGGGGGCTGGCCAGGTAAGGAGGCGGCTTTGCATGCGCTGGCCCGGTGCCTGCAGCCAGCAGGCCTCCAGTCATTTTGCGTGCGGCAGCTCCACGATTGTGCAGGCACCGGGGCATGGCTGTGAGGCACGTGGACCCAGGCCCTGGAGCCTGGGCAGCGTTCAGACAGGTCAGCAGCTGACAAGCAGGGGCCATCAGTGCTGAAGGCTGAGGCAGGATGGAGGCACCTAGAAGGGACACCTGTCCCAGCTGCAGAGCGAGGCCTGGCTCGCCACAGTCAGTGATGCTGCAGCCTGAGCCTGGTCGGGGCCGTCTGCATCCAGCTCCTCCCAAAGGGGCAGGGAGACCCGGGAAGACGGCTCCCAGGCGGGAGCTGAGGCAGAGCGTGACATGAGGATTCTCGCGTGTGTTATTAGCTACGGTTCTCCAGCCCCGGGACCATTTGGGGATCCTGGGCCTCTGGTCCCAAAATGTGGAATTGTTGCAAATCTGCACTTATTTAGGACTCTGCATTGTAAAGCTGTTTTCACAAATTCTCAAGTACCGGCCCTTAGTTTCTTTGTATTCGCTCCCTCAGGAACCCAAACACAATGGGTAATTTGTCCATTTTTTTTTTTCTTTTTTACAGAGGGGCACCTGAGCTAACAGCTGTTGCTAATCTTTTTTTTATTTTTCTGCTTTTTCTCCCCACATCCCCCCAGTATATAGTTGTATGTTTTTTAGTTGTGGGTCCCTCTAGTTGTGGCATGTGGGACGCCACCTCAACGTGGCCTGACAATCGGTGCCATGTCCGTGCCCCGGATCCGAACCGGCGAAACCCCGGGCCACTGAAGCGGAACATGTGAACCTAACCACTCTGCCACAGGGCTGGCCCCTGGTTCATATTTTGAACAAAACAAAACAACCCCAAAACAATAAATATACAGTTGAAGGCTAAAAGCTCAAAAACCCAAAAACTCAGACTATTTCTCAATTTTGTGGCCAGATCATATTGCTTTTTCTTCTTTTCCTTTTTTGTAAAGAAATTAATTTTTGCCCCTTGGGAAAGTGAATGGAGGGGAAAGCTGTTGAGGTCTCCAGACCATTTATGGGGCCTCATATGAAATGACTGAGTGATGCTCAGAGGATGCAGTGTGGTTTACTTACCATGGAGCTGCTGCCGGCTTCCCTTTGATGCCCAAACCTCTTCTGGGCCTGGGGAATCAGGGCCGCACCCCTGCAGAATCGCTTTGGGCGTCTGTGGAAGGCAGGGTGATGTGGTGGGGGATCAGGTGCATGAGTCAGCTGGAAGGTGGACTGGCTAGCTGGCTGGCAGGTGGACTGGTTAGCCAGCAGGTGTTTTGGTTAGCTGCCAGGTGTATCAGTTAGCCAGCAGGTGGACAGTTTAGCTGGCAGGTGTAGTGGTTAGCCATCAGGTGTGCTGGTTAGCCAGCAGGTGTTTTGGTTAGCTGGCAGGTGTACCAGCTAGCCAGCACGTGGACAGGCTAGCTGGCAGGTGTATTGGTTAGCCAGCAGGTGGACTGGTCAGCTGGCCGGTGTAGTGGTTAGCCGTCAGGTGTGCTGGTCAGCTGGCAGATGTACCAGTTAGCTGGCAGGTGTACCAGTTAGCCAGCAGTTGGACTGGTTAGCTGGCAGGTGTACTGGTTAGCCAGCAGGTGGACTGGTTAGCTGGCAGGTGTACCAGTTAGCTGACAGGTGGTCAGGTTCTCTGAAGGAAGACGTGTGATGGCCAGGTTTCCAGCACGGTGGGCGGGTCACATGAGTGCCCTTCCTTCTCTGCACACCTTTTCTCCCTGTGAGACGTACCTGCTGGTCCTGACTGAGTGATGTGGGCTCCTGAATTATCCCAAGTTATCCCAGTCACCTGGATGCCTAATGGGTGAGGCTGCAGGAACATGAAGCCAGACTCTCCCCCAACTCCCAACGCCCGGCTCAGCCCCGCTCCTCACGCCCACTCCCGAGAAAGGCAGTCTCTACATTTAGTGAGGAGTAAAGTGACGTCGGTGGTGAGGAGGCTCCTGAGGAAGCTGCGTGTGCACAGGGCACAGATGCGCGGCGTTGGCACGTGCGTGCACGTGTGCAGACTAAACTCGACGTTTCAGGTCCTGCCTACGATCTGACGTTCTGCGAGGTCAGGGACACGTCGCTGGTGATGCTGTGGAAAGCCCCGGTGTACTCTGGCAGCAGTCCTGTTTCTGGGTATTTCGTGGACTATAGGGAAGAAGACGCTGGAGAATGGGTCACCGTGAATGAGGCGACGACTGCGAATCGTTACTTAAAGGTGAGGGCACTCCTCCGGTGACTCGCTGCCTTCTGGGAAAGTGCTTTTGACGCCGTATCAGACTAGCTCGACGCCCCCCGTGAGCCCTTTCAGTGAGAGGGCATCTTGGTGGCAGCAGAGCGGGTGGCAGAGTGCAGGTCCAGCAGGTGGTGGTGAAGCCCTTGGAGCCATTCTGCTCACACCCCACAAGGGGCCATGTGCTTGGTGGGGACGGTCCACGCCCGCCTGTTTCCCTCCATTTATTGTAGCCTAACAACCATTAACAGCGCTGGGAGAGCTGAGACTGGTATGTTTATAGGCTGTGTTTGTGTGCTTTCCACAGAAATGATTAATATTGTCTTTCCACTTCAAGTCCTGTATTTAACTTACTTAATTCTTGTGATTCTAATAGAAGTCTATCTGATAAACAATGTACACACATACATATATGCACACAGTTTTAATACATTGGACGGATTTATAATGTGTGAATTTCTCTATCCTCTCTTTCTGTAAATACTTCTATTTTTAGCACCTAGAATTTACCAGTCACGGGGTCAGTTGTGACAACCACCCGCAGACCCACAGGCCGCTGTGCCCTGGCTAACTGGCCCGGCTGCCCTTGTACAGAGGCTTTCCTCTTGTGGTTGTGGGCTCTGCGGTGTGGTTTATACAGAGAGGTGACACACCCCGTACTTAGAGAAAGCCCACACCTGAGTTAGACGCACTGCTGCACGTCTACAGAGGCGTAAGTGTGCAGGGACCTCTGGAAAACAAGTTCGTAACGTGAAACAAGATCAGTCTCCTTTGAATGAACAAATCAGCTTCTAAGAATCTAGCTGGATAAATTGTTAGAAATTAGCTAATATGTGTTTTATTTATGGTTATCACTGCAAATTATAATACACATAATCTATATACACACAAGAAGAGATCAATTTAATTCTGATGTGTCCAAATGATGGGATATTTCACACAGTTTAAAATCACATTTAAAATAATATTTGGTTCAACAGATTTATGTTCAATATGAACACCAGATTACAAACTAAACGATATGATTTTAATTTTGTTTAAAATGTGCAAAGAAAAAAGAAAGAGAATATATCAGAATTGCAGCAAATCTGTTGATTCTTGTAAGGATTGTAAGATTGTAAATGATTGTGGTCTCTTTTCCCTCCTGCTTTTCTACCTTACTGTGCAGAGCTCTTCCAACAAGAAGAATAAGTTATTTTTAAAGAGAAAGTAGGTTCATAATAAAATGTGAAAAGTAATGAAGTCATCTTCATTTACTCACATGTGACGTTTGCTCTGCCTTCTCCAGGTCGGTGACCTGCACCAAGGCAAAACCTATGTTTTCCGAGTTCGGGCAGTGAATGCAAGTGGGGTAGGGAAACCCTCGGACACTTCTGAACCTGTGCTCGTGGAAGCCAGGCCAGGTGAGGTTTGACTGCTCAGCTGCTCAAAATAGCACAACATTTAGAACATCAATTATTTGGAAGGAGAGTATGCATGCATTATGTATGTCTACATGGATGGATGGATGGATAGATGGGTGGATGGATGGGTGGATGGATGGACGGATTGGGTGTATGTATGTATGGATGGATGGATGGGTTGGGCGGATGGATGGATGGATTGGGTGAATGGATGGACAGGTGTATGTATGTATGTATGGATGGATGGATGAATTGGGTGAATGAATGGATGGATGGATGGATGGATGGATGGTTGAATGGATGGGTAGATGATGGATGGATGGATGGATGGATGAATTGGGTGAATGAATGGATGGATGGATGGATGGATGGATGGACAGGTGTATGTATGTATGTATGTATGGATGGATGG
>NC_060288.1:36795702-36815442 GCF_021613505.1 Equus quagga | reverse complement strand
GATGATGGATGGATGGATGGATGGATGGGTGGGTGGATGGATGAATGATGGATGATATGTATCCTGTCATGTTTTCAGAAGAGTTGGATTGGCAGGTGAGACGGAGTGTGTACTCAAGCCCTGCATACGGTCTAACATCCCTGGGTAGGAGTCGGGCACCTTAAGTCGGTTTGTGGGGTCGGCAGGGTCTTTATTTGGAGCAATAAAACAACATGCAGGAATGATGATGGCCGTTTATACTACTGCTGAATTTTGATCAGGAAATTATAAAGCCCTCGGTAGTTTCCTTGGTTGCAAGTAATAAAAACCCAGTTGAGGTGACCTTAACAGGGAAGTACTTCCAAGGGTGGGAGGTGCCTCACAGGATACGTGGGGAAAGAAGGTACCTGAGTCGCAGAAAGAGATGCAACCAGAAACTGTAGAACATGTTTCCTCTCTCGTTTCTCCTCTCTCTGGATATGGCCTCGTGTTATTCTGCCACCTGGCTCTTGGTGCTTCTCCATCTCCTTGGTAACTGAGAGCGTCCATAGGTACCCAGCCTCAGCTTCACGCACTGCCGAGGCTGAGGTGTCCCCTCCAGTTCCTAATTCCTAAGGGTAGATTCTCTCTGGCCTGTGTTGGGCCAGGTGTCCACTTGGTCAAAAAGCCACAAACAAACTGTCCCCCACAAAGGAAAAGGTGGGGGAAGAGGGGCCCGTGTGAGGGTGAAATCAGCTTGTGTAACCTCGGCTGCCTGGGCCCTGGGAACAGGTGAGGGCATGAGATCTCAGAGGGAAAATGGGGCTTTGTGGCCAGGACCAGCAGCTGTTAAAAGCTTTCTCCAGCCGTCCTGGATGCAGAAAAGGCAATGGACAGAAATGTGAGGACGTAAAAAAGACCCCAACCACTCTGCCATCTGTATCCTGCCTGGAGTGGTTCTCTCTTTCATGATTCTCCTACTTAATGTCCCAGACGGATGGTAACTCAAAACTGATGATTCAATGTAAAGTAAGCTCTCTGCCTGTGCCAGTGGCTCTCTCAAAAAAGAATCCAGAGGATAGCGTGTTCCTGAGACGTCTGCCCCTCTTCTTGCTCTGCAGGCACTAAGGAGATCAGTGCGGGAGTAGATGAAGAAGGCAACATCTACCTGAGTTTCGACTGCCAGGAGATGACGGACGCCTCTCAGTTCACCTGGTGTAAATCCTACGAGGACATTGGGGATAATGAGAGGTTCAAGGTCGAAACCGTGGGTGACCAGTAAGTCACACTTTGAAGCTGCTCCTCGTGGCCTCTCAGAGACCCCGCAGACACGGGCAATTCATGTCCCCTCTTCTCTTTCAGCTCGAAGCTGTACTTTAAGCATCCGGATAAAGAAGACTTAGGGACCTATTCTGTGTCTGTAAGTGACACGGATGGGGTGTCCTCCAGCTTTGTCTTGGATCCACAAGGTAATATCTATGGGACACAGGCTTGTTTTTGGGTTTTACAACACTTTCAAAGATTGACACTAACGTGGAAAAGACTGATTTGCTTAGAAAAAGGGCACGTGTTTGTGGGAGGCTGGGGGTGGGGAAACTTTTTATAAGTCAAAAGTTACTTTAGAAATTAAACAAACTCTAGAGTTAGTACTCTATCCACCAAATAAATCACTGGTCCAGGACATGTTGCTTATGTAACTTCCGCTTGTACTTTTCAAGTTGAGTTTTAGTTCCATTTCCGGAGTTTGGCAGGTAGGAAGTAGCATATTAGCAAGGAAGCCCATAAAATTAATGAGCGACATACAGACATCCTCCCAACACTGAATAATAGGGACGGTAAAAGAAAACAAATATACATATATTTGTATGTGTGTGAAATAATATTTAATTGCCATAGTCAAAGTCTCTCACTCTCTTACAAATAGAAGACTGGAAAGCAGTGAAAAAGCCTGTTTGCTCTGAACCGGGGAAAAACAGTAGTTACGCTTAGGTGGGTTCACAGATGTGAGTTCAGCAGGCAAATGGACGCGTGAGGTGGATTCTGTCACGCTGGGTTTATATTTATTTCATTTCTGTCCAACCCTCATCTACCCTACCTACAGGTCAGGGTCAACCTTACAAGTTTTAAAAATGATTAGCCAGTGACGTGGCATGAACTATGTAGCGTGGGGCAGAATCCTCAAATCTCCGAGTTTCTTTGGGTCTTTAAAAGCTTTTGAGTCTCCGTTAAAATGCAGGGTCCTCTGGGATGCCTTAAGCTTGATAAACAGGCCCTTGGGGTATCAGTTGGCATCTTGATTGGCAGCATGCGAAGGGGGTGATCCCGAGGAATCCTGACACTGGATGGGTGTCGTGGGGGTAAAGAGCTCGGATCCCAGCTGGGAGACAGCATCCTCATGGCTTCAGATGTCTGCTGGTGCGGCTCACATGTTGGGTAAAATTGGGTAAGTTCATGCAAATTTAGAAGACGCAGCAGGAGGGCAGCAGAGGGGTCCGCACTATCTCTGCTTCCCGGGGTCCTTGGTGTGCTTGCTGCTCTCAGACACGCAGGAACGGACCAGAATCTGCCCTCATGCTTTTAAAGCTGCCCTTTCTGACTCGAATTCAGGGGTCTTCAAACACTTTTTTACTCACAAAACATCCTTAAAGAATTCTGAAAAGTGATGTACTCCTCGGCACCATCTTTAAGTTTATAGACAACATTTTCAACCTAATTTTAAATAGTTGCAATGGATGAAAGTTTCCAGCATATTTTATATTGTACATGGACTTTAAATATATTTTATGTGAAACCTTGGAGATACAGATTTACCTCCTTTGATCTATGGAAATTCCTACAAGACCCGATTGGGAGCATTGGCTTTCCTATCAGACCACCCCCCGGACTGAGTTTACTTTCCGTCAGTGAAAGTCTGACTTGATTTTCAGTTCAAATAAACATGTTCATACATACCCTCGTGACCACAGTCTCATTTCTAAATTCTAATTTTAAGAAGAAAGGAAGGAGAAAAGCAAAAAGGAAGGAAGGAAGACAAAGGAAGAAATGGTTTAGAATCTTCCATTTTTCAAAACTTGCACTTGGGACTCTCAGGAACGATGCATTTCGTTTTCTTTCTTTTTTTTCTCACTTGTGGGAAAACACCACAGAGGAATTCTGGGCGGATGAGAGGTGTGTTGGAAGGACATTTTGAAAGAAGGAAAATAACAGGCTCCCCGCACATTCTCAGTCAGCCAGATCAATTTTAGGAAAAGTTCATGTGGGATTAGAGGGTCTGGAAATGGATCTCTTTAAATTTCCCCTCTGCAAAGACTTCCTCTCTTCCAGGAATATGCCTGCCCCTCCCCCAAGCCCCCACTCCCCAAGACCTCGGCCCTAAGCTCCTAAGCTGTCCCTTTAGTTATTTAAGTGGCAAGGATCTTAGTTGCAGATGACTTACAATTTATTGAAGAGTCTTCGCAGGTTAAAGTTATCCCCACATCCTTTCCACTGCTAGTTCAAATTTCTCCCACATCCTCAACTTTAATCTTGGTGGTGTAAAATCTCTACTATTGTTTAGCCTTGCAATTGTTTGCCGACTTCTGAACGTATAGATCAAAAATCAATGAATGTATTCTTCTTAATTTTAGAGCTTGAACGTTTGATGGCTCTGAGCAACGAAATCAAAAATCCCAGTAAGTAAGCCTGGAGCCCTGCAGGTGCAATTGCCAACCAGGCAGGGCCATAGTCCCTGGGGTGTGGAGCTCTCCAAGGAACACTCTGGGGAGAGGATGGCATTGTCTGATGCTCCCAGCTTACAGGCTTGTCACCTACTCATTTAACACAAATATGAGCTTATATCGTAATTCGTAGAAATTCTCATTGCATAGAGAGTGTTTTGAATTTTGGGTTTAGTATAGCTCTCCCTAATTCAAATGAGATGTCTGTCAAATAGATCTCCAGTTACTGAATTTCATTGACTACAGAAAGAATACACCCATGTGTAGTCACTGGATCCATCGAGAAAGCCACACCGTGCATGCATGCATACACACACAACTCACACAGCAGGCACATGCACACACAACTCACACAGTAGGCACATGCACAGAACTCACATAGCAGGGGCTTTACACGCAACAACAGCCTAACTAGACTTTTCTTTTCTACTTTTGGTTTTCATCATCCAATTCAATACTCCGGGGTTTCACATTCTCAAAACATTTAATGAGGATTGATATTTTCCTACAATATGCAACTGTTGCTTCTCACAAGGATTCATGCATTATTGACTTGTGGTTTCTTTCCTTCCTGTAGCGATTCCTCTGAAATCTGAATTAGCTTATGAGATTTTTGATAAGGGCCAGGTTCGCTTCTGGCTCCAGGCTGAGCACTTATCACCAGATGCCAGCTACCGATTTATTATTAATGACAGAGAAGTCTCTGACAGCGAGGTGAGTCCCGTGGAACGACCTCTGCCTCCGGAGAGGGCCTGGGTTTACTCTGGTGCATCACTTATTAGAGTCAATATTCTGTGTCTGTTTTCATCCCCTTTTGAGCTGTAGAAATTGGGGTGTAGAAGGTTGACAAGATGAATGAGAGATGGCTGATTCTTGCCATGTTCAGCGACTTGGTCTGGGTAGATAAGAGATCAGGAGTCTTTTAAGTCCAAGCCTGTTGGAATTAAAAAATGACAAACTATGTTCTAGAGACGTTGAGCTTGCTTTTATTGAAAAGTTTAGATTACGTGGGAGAGGGGGGAAATATCCTTGATGGATCAGTTTATTTATGCTTGGTAATGGTGTTGAAGGCATCTGTTTTTGCTCTGTTGTCCTCCCCCGCCTCACTGAGAGCTTCCCATAGAAGGGAAATTAATTTCTGCACCTTCCCTAAGTTTTTGGCTACTCTGTTGGCCTGGCTGGCAGAGAGAGCAGAACTGTCAAGAATGCATAGCGAGCTATGATACAAACACTTTCATCCTTGTTCTACTTTTAATTGTGTAGGATGAATCTTATAATGATTAGTTAGTCCTTGTTTGGCTGTGCAACACTATGTTTTGATACAGTTGTCCCTCGGTATCTGTGGAGGACTGTTTTCAGGACCCCCACGGATACCGAATTCCACACGTGCTCAGGTCCCCTAGTTAGCCCTTGGTGTCCACGGGTTCCACATCTGCGGATTCAGCCAACCGCGGATCCTAAACACTGTACATACACGATTTGTGGTTCGTTGAATCCGCAGATGTGGAACCCATGGATATGGAGGGCTGACTGTGTATTTCCTCTTGTCTAATAATTGTAGCACACCTGGGGACCCAGTTAAAAGACGTTATGTTTTATGGGGCCTTTATTGTTCAGTGGTGAGCTTGGGGTCTCTCAAATTCTACCATCTTTACCTCCTCTAGTCTCTTTTCCCTTGATACCCAGTATGTAGTATTGTTGGTGTATTTAGCTATCAGCCTAAGTCCTGAATGCCTCATTCCTTTGACCATTACCCAAATATTAATAGAAGGCTTGAGATGTAGGAATTGCTCTTGCCATGTGAGCAGCCCACTTACTGTTTCTCTGAGCCGGACTCCTCATTCCTAGTCCAGCCTCTGTGTCTGATGGGTACTTAGTAAAGGCTAGTTGGTTGGATGAACGTCTGTCAGGCAGAAATCTTGCATAGACAAAGATCATGAGATTTTTCTTATCCAATTGATCTTTCCTGTGAGAATAATGACAGACTTTAAGAATGGTACAGGAGGAGTATTGGCTAATAAGTAGAAACCATGGAGTTTCTTCCTGGCTGCAAAAAAACCCCAGCAAATGACTATTGTCTATGGGGGTTCTGCATGATCAAGGTAATTGGAGAAATTTCCTTTGAGCGGAGGCCAAGCTGGGAAATGAAATGAGACTTAGTGTAATTGTGCTTTATTGGCAGAACATCTTTTGATTAACATTTCCTAACTGCGGTATGGGGCTTGCTTTAAAAACGGATGTTGTTGTACCCGGCTAATCTTTTGGAATATGGCTGTACTATTTCACTTCTTTAATTAGCAATCCACAGGTGACTTTTCCATGTGCAGATTGATGCTATTTTGTGAAAGTCACATAAAAGCCTGTATTTATGGCACCCATAAAATCATTGAACTTCAGCTTGCTGCATAATGGCAATAGCAAGAAGCCTAATTATTTTCTAAGACCTGCTCAGACACTGCAGTGCAGTAGCTGAGGAAATTGAAAAGGCTACTGTATTGTTAGGAATCTGGTTGGTGAGAGTTGTCCCTTCTTACCTCTCAGACCTAATTGGAGCGGGTTCCTATAGTTCTCCACTTAAAGATGCTTGAAGTGAGTGTAACGCCACACAAATAAGAACAGTGTGTTTGTCCAATCAGCTTGAAGTTAGCTCTTCTTATTCAAAGGCAAATACTCAGAACTGCAAAGATGCTCAAGGTGCATGGCCAGGGTCCACCCATGGCAGCTATTGGACTCCTGCTTCTGGTCCCTCTGAGCACTCCTTGAGTCTCGAGTAGGGGAGACCCAGTGTCTCCACTTCCTGTGATCAATACCGTTTCTTAAAATGATCTCTTTCAAGAAGTATCTGAGGTCAAGCTTTCTCATTCATTTCTATCTCTATTGTTTTACTTATACCAGTTCCCTGCTCCAGTTTCCCATTTGGAAAAAATCTAAATGATCTTATACAAGTACTTATTGTGCACTTTACACGTTTGAAATAATCTTGAAATTTCTAATTGTGAAGGTGATTTTTTATGTTTCCTGGAGGTCAAGGCCTGGAGGTGGGGGCTGGGCTTTGTGCACTTAAAAGCTGGAGGTCTTACTGGATCAAACAGAGCCGGAAGCAGCAGTTTCCCTTGGAACTTGGATGATCAGGCTCCATTCCTGGTGGACGGCCGTGTATATTCTGCCGTCGATGTTGATTATCTGCCATAGCTGACCACACAGCAGGGACAGAAAGGGAGACGTAAGCTTGCCCTCCTGGGGGTTGTCCCTGAGTTGGAGAAATGCAGCTTCCATGAGAGAGTGATATAGAAAAAATACAGAATTAAGGGTTTGTTAAAACAGTACAGTAAACACTGTCTGAATTCAGAGAAAGCAGTTTGGAGAGGCTGAAGCAGCTAGGGAGATTACAGGAACAGAGGATTATGGTGGAGTCAGAAGGAGGAGGAACCTGGGATGGAGGTGAAGACAGTGAGTCCTGCTGCCTGTGGCAGCCGAGAGTGGACAGCATAACGGATGCGGGTGGGAAGAGGGTGGGCAGCCTGGAGAGCGCTTACTTTGATCTGGGAAATACAGTCAGATAAAAGGAAAGGGGTCAGAAGACAGTGGCCTCGAATGCCAGGCAGGAGAGTTTAGCAACGGTGCCTGATGCCGAGGGAAATGAACTCAGATATAAACCCAACAGAGTCCTTATGTTGCTAATGTTCATATTGTAAACTCTTTCTTGTGACACTGGCTTTTGGAATAACAAAATATAGATGTGACCTTAAAGAGAAGCAAGAGCATTGTGAAAATAAATGCACGTGATTTGTCAGAAAATGCGGTTTCTCTGGTTAAACTTACAAATTATCTGTTAGTTACCTACAGATAGAAATTCTTTTTCGTATTCCGATTGGGGTAAGGATTATAGGAGGAGTGTGGTGTCTAGAGGGAAGGAGTGGAGTTTCCTGTGGTCATCCCGCTTTTTTGCTGCTGGTCACAGATTATGGTGTTTATTCTGCTCATCTTGCTCCCAGCCTCCGGCCTTCATGGTTCAGGTCATTCTTCAGGTTGGGAAGTCATCGCTTAAATCCCAGCAGGGCTCCATCTGGAAGGAAGAATGAATGCCTGCAGGAAGTGTCCATTGCAAACATTATCGTCCTGTTGTTCATTCTGGGTGCGGAGGTGGAGTCCAGAGGATCAGGCCGTCTGAGATGTCAGGGCTGGTGTTGCTAAGGAGACTCTTGAGTCCAGGGGCCTCTATGCATCCTTTCTCTGCATTACTGCAGCCTTTAGGATGAATCATTCTTTGGATGTGGTCCTTCCACCTCCAGGACCCCTGCCTAATTTCAGATCCCGTATTGTCCCAGTGGAATAAACCACAGTCCATTAATGGCCGTAAAACATCTCAGTATCTGTTAGCTCATCGCACGTGATGAGAGCAGAGTCTGAAGGAGAGGCGAGCTTTGGGTGGGTGGCAGTGTTGGAAAGTGTTGCTGCTCAGATCTGCCCGGATAGCGGACTGTGGGGTCTGGGCATGTTCATCCATGGTGGTGGGGGTGATGGGGGTGGTGGGGCAGGTGCTGAGGAAGGAGGGGATCAAAGCAGGGAGGGGTTGAGGGGACACACTGGGACAGCTGCACGGTTTCCCTGAGGCCTCATCGGAAGGGAGGAGCTGCGCTGACAGAGAAGTCTTCCCGGGTCTGCAGGTAGAAGGAAGGCTGGTTCCCAGGCCAGCCTCTGCTGCTCTTAGCTAGACGGTGCCTCTCTGGCTCGTTCTTAAACCCTTTCTGCCTGTGTTGTAGTGATTTGGGCATCTGTGTGTCTCCTATTGGCCTGTAAACCCTGAGGTCAGAGGTTGTGCCCGGTTCATCTTGGCGACTCCCGTTCCCTCAGCTTTGAATTTTGTTGGAGCAGCTTAACAATGCATGTTAAAGGAATGAAGGCCAGCACAGAATTTGTTGCTGGAGAGTAACGGTGGGAAGATGCAAGGAATAAGAATGCCCCTGTAGAAACTTTGCTCAGCACCGCTCAACAGCATCAGGAGACCACAGCCAGCTCAGTGCCCCAGGCGGCAGCTGATAAGCCACAGGTTGACTTTCTCATTAGTCATTCCACATTTATTTGGTATTTATTGCCTGCCAGGCAGTGTGCTAGGCACTGGGTGGGGTTGCAAAGGTGAGTGACGCAGTCCCAGTTCTCAGGGACTCACCATCTAGCAAGATAGGCAGGTGGCAAGAGGACAGTGGAACCACTGGGAGGTGTGCCCCTGAAGGGGAGGCAGGGGCTGCGTGGAGCCCACGGGGAAGGCACCAGCTAATTCCAAAGGCAATCCCAGGACGGTCCTCCTTGAGCTGATCAGAGGGAGTGAGACTAGTGTCCAGTTATAGCGACCACGGCCAGAGTGGGTAGGGGCTGTGCCAGGCAACATGTCCTGGGGCTCAGAAAGGAGGGGAAGCATTAGGTACTGGGGTTCAGAAGCATAAAGTACTCCTCTGTGCTCTCCCTAAAAGTCTGTGCTCTCCTTGCATAAGGCTCCTGCACCCCTGATCAATGGCAGCAGTCGCAAAGCCTGTGGTTCCCAGAGTCCTTGAGGGCTGAGGATGGTGTGGTGGTGGATTGTGTCATTGTTGCTAGCGACATGTGGTTTTGTAACAGTGTGGGATATGCTAACGTGCACACCACTTTATTTTCTCGCACGTTTTTAAGTATCTTCCGTTAGCTGCTTGTTCCTGGAGAGTGTGCAGAGTTTCTGCTGGAGACTTTGGGCTGTGGAAGCTCCCACACAGGACTAGGGCTTCGTCACCCAGTGAACACCGGTGTCCCTTATCTGATGTCTGGTTCACCAAGAGGTTTCGTGGATAAAATTGCATTTTGTGTTTTTACATGTGTCACAATCCCTTAAGATATAATAGACACTGCCAACTATTAAATATCAGGGTTGAAACTGGAAGAAGGAATTTCACTGTGGAATTCTGTTTCCTTTATTGCTTCCAGACACACAAAATTAAATGTGACAAAGCCACTGGCATTATTGAGATGGTAATGGATCGATTTACTGTTGAGAACGAAGGCACCTACACTGTGCAGATTCACGACGGAAATGCCAAAAATCAATCTTCGCTGGTTCTTATTGGAGATGGTAGGCTGTGTTGAATATGTTCATGTGTCCATGTCCAATTCAAAAGAAATTCTTGTGACTAGACAGAAGCAAACGTATTTCATTTCTTCTTTTCTCTTACATGTTGAAATTAGCATTCAGGGCTGTCCTGGACGAGGCTGAATTTCAAAGAAAAGAATTTCTCAGGAAACAAGGTAAGTGGTTGACTTGCCCCCACCACCAGCATACAGAAGATTTAGGATTTCCGTATTTGTCTACAGCAGCATCCTACATCCATAAAGCCTAACCACTCTAAATGCTATTTTAAAGGGTCAAGAAGTTAGACCAGTTTTTATCTGCAGAAATTTGGGTTCTTTTCTGTTCTTTGACGTTTTCATTTTTTCCATCTGTATTTTTTCTTGCTTCTCTCTTAAAAAGCCTGGGAATCTGTAGCTTAGCGTTCATATTTCCTGTTACTATCCGAGTCCAAGAAATGGTCAGTTGAACCAGGCCCTGTGGCCAACTTGCTAACTAACTAACTGGTTTCTTCTATACACTGCTAGAAGATAAATTTTCCCAAACACTCATTTCTTTTAGGTACTCCTTTCCTTAAAACTCTTGAATAACTACGTAGCTTACTGGCTGAATTTAGGCTTTCCATAATCTGCCCGCCTCACTGAACCAAAGTTTGTTTGCCTCCTTGCCCAGTGCAACTTCTGGATGAGCTGACCGGTGTCTTTAAGGTCTTCCATTTTGCCAGGCACATTCCCACCTCTTTGCCGTCTTGTCACTCCAGGATGCTCCCCCATGGCCACCTCTCAAACTGAGGCAGCAAAGTCCACAGCAGATCTTGAAGCCTCGCTGTAGCTTCCCCTGCCTGCCCGCCCCCTGGGGTTCCTCCAGCAGGCCTTATCTGAGCATTCACTTGGAGGTTAATGTGACTGGAACTCCTGAGGACCGGGGACTGCCTGTTCTGTATCTTTTGCAGCATCCAGGACGCTTCCTACAGGGTGGAGCTCAGTACTTAGCAAATGAGTGATAAAGGAGGTGACCTCACAGCCGGGTGGGGATCAGGGCAGGGCATCTCCGTCCTCAATGTCCAGACACAGTGCAGCCATTTTGACAAAAAAGAAAAAAAAAAAAGAATGGAGCGGGTGAATTATTAGGCTTTGAAATGTAGCCAGGGCTGTAGAAGCAATTTCAATTGCCAGGAACTTGCTTTTTACTTAAAATTGTTTGCACTTTTTGTCTCTTTAACTTTTAAATGTTTTAACTATTTAACTACAAACAATATATTTAAATATGTTGTTTATAAAAATGTGCATTAACTAGATAGAAAGGAAAATGGATTAGTTTTAGAATCTAAAATATAATCCAAGGATTTATTTAAAGAATAATTTTTATATGGGATTTCTATAGCTTTTGAAAAAAGTGAGAATATGGTTTATAAAATATAAAATCAACACATTATCTTTAAGTGATTTTTATTTTTAATAGTTAAAAATTTTATTTTACTCATTTCTACATTATAAGTTTTTTTTTTTACCAACTTTGTAGAATGCACTTATACAAAAGAAATCAATAAATACTTTCTAAATCTGCTTTATATTTTTGTGTTGAATGGGCTAATTATGTCGTTATTAGTAGATGGGTCACTTCTACACTTATTTTAAATAAGATGACATTTATGAAAAACATATATAGATCCCTCCTTGACTTTGAATGCTATATAAATAAAATACGCATTTCCAAAATTGCTAGGTCAAGCTGTTTCTTCTTCATCTTATCTCTATTCTCCTATTTTAAAATTTTTATGTACTATGCCATTGAGATACTCAGTTAGACATACGACTTGAGAAAAAAAAAATAATGATTTCATATTCTTCTTTCTAAAGAACAATAGATATTAGATGTCAGCAAGCAGGAGAGATTAACCAGGATATTCTCACTCCCAAATACAGATTGCAGTAGAAAATCACACTTTGACCTTGGAGCCCTGAAAATTAGTTATCCTGGTTTCATACTGAACAACTATTGTTTTCTGCCAAAAATGCACTCATAGATATATATTTTTTTTATTTCTTTTTTCCTTTTCAACACTGTTCCCCTCTTTCTCCCCCTCAGGCCCTCATTTTGCTGAGTACCTGCACTGGGACGTTACAGAAGATTGTGATGTTCGGCTTATTTGTAAGGTGAGCAGTCGGTCCTGACAGGAACGCAGTGAGCAGCTTGTTCTTGTGGCCGTCAGAGAGCCGTCTCAGGGAAGCAGAGGCCGTCAGCCGCGGGTGATGGTGAAACGTGTGTGCTGAGAGAGGCGAGGGTGGGTGGACAGAGCGACTTTTGGGTCTCGTGGACAACCCAGCACTTCGACTTTTGTTGCTTCTCTTTATTCTTCATGAGAACACTACAGTGTTGTGACCAGCAAAAGAAGATTCAAGGAGGTAGTTTACAAAGATATTTATTTAAGATTTTAGGGGCTGGCCCTGTGGCAAAGTGGTTAAGATAGCGTGCTCTGCTCCAGCGGCACCAGGTTCGCTGGTTAGGATCCTGGGCGCAGGCCTACATACCACTCATCAAGCCATGCTGTGGAGCCATCCCACATAGAAGAACTAGAAAGACTTACAACCAGGATACACATCTATGTGCTGGGGCTAAGGGGAGAGGGAAAAACAAAAGGCAGAAGGTTGGCAACAGATGTTAGCTCAGGGCCAATCTTCCTCACCAAAAAGCATAAAAAAACAGTTTCAGTAAGTAAATTTCTGATAAAATATGCTATGATGAAAGTTACCTGGTAATTTTCATGATGCTTATATGATTTTTTTAGGAAATAAAAGGTATGCTTTGGGAATAAGATGCTTAAGCTTTGCGTTAACAATTCGGTAGTAAATTAAACCTTAATTACTACTAAATATAAAAATCTGGGTTTTGTAGAACAAACTTTAATGAGCACCCGCTCTGTGACTGTTACTGAAGAAGAGGCTGGGGGACAAGGTCAACAATGCAGTGGTTTTTGTCCTCAAGCTGCTTACACTCCAGCGGGTAAGAGGGAAGAGCAGACAGACAGTTTCAACAAAGCAGAGATTCCTGAGCCAAGTGCTGGAGGATGACCAAGGACGATGCAGGTCAATAGGGACATGGAGACTGCTCCAGGGATGTCCAGCACCACGACAGGGGAGCTGAACTATGAAAGAGCCATGTGGGAAGGAAACTAGGAGTTAATTATTCAGGTGTAAATTAAGAGGCTGGTTGCTGTGGAGGACAGTATGGCAGTTCCTCAAAAATTAAACATGGACTCACCATACGATCCAGCATAGGAAGGAATTGAAAGGAGGAACTCATCTATATATGTATACACCCATGTTGATGGCAGCATCATTCACAGTAGCCAAAAAGTGGAAGCAACCCAAGTGTCCATCAACGGATGAATGGCTAAATGAAATGTGGTCTATCCAAACAATGGAATATTACTCAGCCTTAAAAAGGAAGGAAATTCTGCTGCATGCTGCAACATGGGGGGACCTTGAGGGCATTAGACTAAGTGAAATAAGTCAGAGAAAGACAAATATTGTATGATATCACTTATATGTGGAATCTAAAAAACCTGAACTTATAGACGGAGTAAAATGGTGGTCACCAAGGCCTGGTGTGTGGGAGAAACGGGAGAAGTTGTCAAAGGGCACAAACTTCCAGTTGTAAGAGGAATAAGTCCTGGGGATGTCATGAATACTTGTGTCCCTACCGATCTTATGATTCTGTAAACCCTCTTCCACATAGTGTTTCCCTTGATAATACTTTGGCAGATGGTTATTCTTTTCTTTACTCACATATCAAAACTCATGGAGAAAATTTATGCGAGGATACATGCATGTTATAACTTGAGAGAAACCCATCTTTGAAAGGAAAAGTTTAAGATAAGAGAAACTTCAGTCAGAAACAGAGGAAAATCTGAAAGAAAGTTCCTAAACAGCTAAGTGGAGGCTCAGGGAGTGTCTACTGTTGGAACGTGAGTCAGCCCCGTGCCCCATGATGTCTCAGGAGCAATCTTGTCATTTTCTTTTCTAGGCATTTATATTCGTGTTAGGTGCCCATATCTGAAGAATGGTAGAGAAATTGCAGAAAGTTCAGAGAAGAGACAAATGAGTTATTTAGGGGCATAAGGACCTCCCCAGCTATAGGAGAAATAAATAGAGGACGTTTGTTTTAGAGAACAGAGGTTGAAGGTCATTGGAAATTACCTTTTTATTTAGCACACAAGGACCCACAATTTAAAATATCTTGGAAATTGAGAGTAAGAGGAAGCAGTATTGAATTATGGGAGGCACAGTAAAAGCATGGACTGGCACTGAAAATGGACGCCATTTGGAAATGTTAGAGTAAAGGAGATCATCCGCTAGAATAGTTTAGCTACAGTCCAGCCTATCCTTTATTTTCAAACTGTGGTTCTGTCCTTGGAAAGAAGATCCTACTCCCCAGGCCAGCGGGAGGCACTCCTCCAGTTGTTCAACGAAGCTTTATGGAATTGCTTCTCTATAATTCCATGCCATGCCCTGGGGCACGCGTGTGAGTAAGACATTCAGGATGTCTGCTGTCTGGGGGTCACTTTCTGGTGCTGTCACTAATTATACCAGTTGACACAGCCGATACGGGAAATCCTAAACCATGTGGCACTGCCACACCATCAGAACTGATCACGCCATCTGAACGTTTATAATTTACTCTTTTAGTCATTGACACCACTTTTGTTGCACCCGTACGGGATGCAAATGCAGAATCCTCTGTCTCACATGATCCAGTATGGTCACTTCCGTTCACATGGAGCCGGACTTCTCTCTCACCAGGATGACATGTATGTCAGAGCGTGTGAACCAAAGTGCTTGCTCATCTCTGGAATTCTACAAAGCTCAGTTTCAAGTTCAAGATCATGTCGTTGATTGAATTGTGAGGAATTTTAGCAGAAGGAATGTTCCCATCCCCATTGGGTTTATTTTCTGTTAAGATTTCATTCCCTCTACAGAGTTGCATCTGGAATGTCCCATTGCCAGAAAAGCAGCCACTGAACGGTTCTGTAGACCTCTAAGCATATTTCATATTATTTATAATTTTAAAGTACGTTGCTGGGGCGGGCTTGGTGGCATAGTGGTTAAGTTTGCACGTTCTACTTCTGTGGCCCGAGGTTTTGCCAGTTCAGATCCTGGGTGAGGACCTAGCATGACTTGTCAAGCCATGCTAAGGTGGTGTCTCACAGAGAAGAGCTAGAAGGATGTACAACTAGGATATACAACTATGTACTAGGGCTTTGGGGAGAAAAAAAAAAGAAAAAAGAGGAGAAAATTGGCAACAGATGTTAGCTCTGGGGCCAATCTTCCTCACCAAAAAAGTTTATTTAAAGTACATTGTACTTTATATAAAGTACAATGTACTTTAAAGTACATTGCTTACAACTTGTCTTCATTACTGACATTTCACATAAACCAAAAGATCCTTACTAATTTCACAGGCTAGAACTCTGAGGAATCATTTGTCCTTCCGTGTGCAACTGAGAGGCCTTAATTATTTCAGAAGCTGGAATTTAGAAATGTATTTGCCATTTTTAGGACTGACAGCTTTTCCATGAACCTCTGTCTGAGACAGTCTATAATAAAAACTGATGTTATATTTTTTAAAGTTCTGTGATTTTATATCTGAATAGACTTTTTTCTTAGGAGTCCGAGTGATTCACATACTGAATGTAAGATTTCTGTCATGTAGGTTGCAAACACCAAGAAAGAAACAGTTTTCAAGTGGCTGAAGGATGATGTTCTGTATGAAACTGAAAAGTTGCCTGATCTGGAGAAGGGAGTCTGCGAGCTGCTCATACCTAAGGTACTCTGTGTGAAATAAAGCAAGACAGGTTCCGTATGAAATGAAACGAAAACAGGTCTTTTAAATAACTTGTAAATCCTGCATTATCTCTCAATCTGCATCCTGAACTTCCGTGTTTTGCAAAGAAAATGTATTAGCGTTTATTGCATTTTATATCATGGCATTGATTCTACATAAATATGGGATGTGTTTTATTTGCAGTTGTCAAAGAAGGACCATGGTGAATATAAGGCAACCTTGAAAGATGAGAGAGGTCAGGACGTATCTGTCCTTGAGATAGCTGGCAAAGGTAACAGAAAACCTTCTTTGCTTTCCGAAAAAGAAATCCATTTCCCCAACAGGATGAGATGCGTTATGAAGGCACATTCATGCATATCCTTAGCCGTAGTACACATTGTTTCTTTGGCAGTAACACTGTAGAAGAAAATAGATTTGTACCTTAGTTGCATTCAAAGCTGTTTCAATGTTTCAGAAAAATGTATGATATTGGGTTTATATGAAATGTCATTTTAGTCTATCATCATGAGCCAAGTTTTATCCCATTACTAATGTAGTTAAAATGATTGAAACAGTGATGAAGTGGTTCAATTAAGTGTACAGTTGGATTTATGTCGAGTAAAATGTTCTTGTTCCTTGTTTAAAAAGTGAATAGGTTAGAAGGATTTATTACACACACAAGACTTTTATGGATAAATATTGCCATTTTAATGTTTCATTTTTCAAATGAACATCACGATTTCCTGTATCAATTTAATTAAACATGAAAATGCTGCTTTCTGATGAAATTACACATTGTAATGGTCCATTTCCCTTCTCCCTTTCAGTGTACGATGATATGATTTTGGCAATGAGTAGAGTCTGTGGTAAGTAAATGCCTTCTAATTTTCAAGTCCTTTTGGTGCTACAGCCAGTGCTTCCTGAGACAGGCACTGACCTCTGTGGGCGGAAGCTGTGGGGCTGCAGTGTGGGCCTTGTAACGGGGCCTGCCTTAAATGCAGAGCAGTTACCTGACTGCTTCGGTGATGGTTTTTAAAGGGATTTCAGCATCATAGTCAGAATCTATGTCTTTTTTTTTTGATGAGGAAGGTTGTTGCTGAGCTAACATCCATTGCCAAGCTTCCTCCTTTTGCTTGAGGAAGGTTGTTGCTGAGCTAACATCTGGGCCCATCTTCCTCCATTTTGTATGTGGGACACTACCACAGCATACTGACAAGCGGTATGGAGGTCCACACCCGGGATCTGAACCCCTGAACTCTGGACCGCTGAAGCATAGTGTGGGAACCTAACCACTACACCACCAGGCCAGTCTCTGGAGTCTATGTTTTACTCAAGAAAAAAAAAACCCAGTTTGGACTTCCTAATTAGCCACTTCTTCCAATTACTTTGGGTTGATTTTGATGATTGCTCTGCACATAATTGCTATCAGTGTCTTTGTTACAGATATTGAATAGCAATCATGGATTGCAAAGCTCTGGCTTTGTGTCACATCCATCAAACCATTTTTTTTAACTTTGCAGATAAATTCTTCCTCTCCGTTTGTCCTTCCATGGAAACTGTGAGAACCAAGATACTGGTTATTAATTTGATAATAATGGCTTATATTTGTACAGTGTTTTATGCTAAGAATTATATAATTATACATTTTATTACTGCGAGCTTTCTAGTGATTGCCTAATTTATATCTTCTGATCAAGTAACTAAGGCCTACAACAGTTGAGTGGCTTAACCAGGGGTGTCCTGCCAGCGGGAGCCAGACCCTAACTGGAGGCTAGCATCTCTCTCTATCCTAAGATCATGGTCCTCCTGGCATTTTTCTGAAAAGCTTCTTATGTTTATTTTTCATTGCTTTCTCAAAACAGCTCTGCAAGGTAGATTTTATTCCTTTGTGCTTTTGCTCGGTCAAATAAGTGATCACGTTTTAAATGAGTTTTACTCTTGATGGTTACTAATGGGCCAGATGGCTATACTTCATGGGTATCCATGATTGTGAAGGCAGATTGAGCCATTTGAAAGGTGGCTTTGCTGTCACACGCCATGGGCTTAGTTGGTATAAAATATCACAGAGCATGCTCACAGATGGCATACTGATCTCCTGTCTGGAGAGTGAGGCACATGTGAGGACCAGGCTGGTGCAGAAGGTAGCTTCCCTCACGGTCTGCTCAGAACCCCGAGTTAGAGGCGCCTTCCCCTGGAAGGACTACGGCATTTTATTGTGAGGTAGATGGGGGTGGAGGGAGCCGACACAGGGCTCCAGGCATCATTGGCTTTAAGCCTTTGTTCTCCTGAGAACCCAGGCCCTCTGTGTGCTGGAAGACTTTGCACACCATGTTGTTTCAGCACGAAAAGAGTAGGAGCGACCATTATTTGATCTACAATATGTCTCTGTGCTGACGAGCCAGGACCTACAGCAGCCCACGTGCCCTGTACCCTTGGTCCCCGAGCCTGACCCCGCGCGCCCAGAGGCCCTGCCTCCTCCCCTTGGCGCTGTCCTCCCAGAGGCCCACTTGCTGCGGTGAAATTTCTGGGTGACCCTGGCGTGTCTTGGCCGCTGTGGGTGTGGTCTTGCATCAGTGTCAGGTGACATCTGTGGGTCCCACGTCACGTGCCTCACCCATCGCCGACCTCTCTCCTCATTGCTGTTGGTTCCTGGTGCCGTCCACCTTCCAGAAAACATGGGGCCTTGACTCTCTGACCTCAGTGTGCTCACCTCCATCCTCCATCCTCAGGGAAACCGTGTGCGTCTGCCTCCTTCAGTTTCTTCTGAGAGCATGAGTGGTGCAAACACACAGGACACACTCACTCACACACATTCCCGCATACTCACACATGCCCCCACGCTCACACTTATTCACACTCACTCTCACACACTCACACTGACCCACACTCACATGTGCACACTCACTCTCACGCTCACTCACTCACCCGCCCATTGGCCTCTTTGAGAGGCTTCCGTGGAGGCGGCCCACTGTCCAGTCCACAGGAGACTCGCAGATCCCCACGCATCCCGGGGCAGGCTGGGAAGTGGTTGTGATCTTCACAAGCCTCTTCAGTGCAGCTTAGAGAGTCTACCAGGTAATGTTTTTAAGCCTTAAATCTTGCAGTTTATTCAAAGGGGCTCCTGTCCTCTGATCAGTGGGTTTACAGAATTAAGTGGAGCCTCCTTTCAGTCTGACTGTTAGCAGACAGAACTGAGCTGCATTTTTTCTTGAAACAACCCAGAGAGAAGAGGATGAACACAGTCCTCGGTGCTGTGCTGACAGCTATGTAAACGCTGGTTTGGAGAAGTCATGCCCTATATGTTGGGATGACTGACTGGCCTCTTGCCTTATGGAAGGGGATGAAGTTACACCTAGGAGAGGCGAGGGGTCGAACTCCATAGTTACATGCTGCAGTGTGAGGTGTGACGCCAGGTGTATGTAAGGAGTGCCGCCTCTGAAAGTGAAAATAAAGAGCTGTCAGAACAGTAATTTTATATTTTCTGGAGCAAAAAAGCATTTGAGTTTCCTTGGCTTTTTAAACCAAATTCCCCTCCACAGGTTGGTGTGGGAGAGGAAACGGTGTTCCCCATAGCTTCTAAGACCAAACGGCCCTTTGGGGGTTGCAGCTTTGGGAAGCAATCAGTTGCTCTCCCTGAATTTTGTTTTGATTTCAGGGCCAATAGAGGCTTTAGATAAAAATGGGATCCTAGCTTTGGCCACCTGAGCTTCCAGGCTCAGCCATCCGGATCCACAATCCCACACAGAATCCCGCAGAGGCATTGTGTAACCGCAGAGCAAAGCATGTGCTCCTGCCCACTCAGCTAATGCGCCCACGCAACAAAACAGTTGGTCCTCTGCATTCTGAAAGTTAAAGGGTATGCTTGGTTATCAAGCAAGTTTGCTGCGCATAAATACAGATATAGACATAGTTAGAGTCCCCCAGTCTCCTCATCCATATAATAAGAAATTGGGACAAGGTGATCACCCAGATTTAAAGCTCTACAATTCTGTGGGTGCAAATAAACCCATTGTGAAAATATATGTCTGAGTTACAGTCATCTGCCTGGAGGATGCTGTGTGCACATACAGGCACCTTCATGGAGGATGCTGTATGCACATATGGGCACCTTCATGGAGGATGCTGTGTGCACATATGGGCATCTGCCTG